>NC_068454.1:18210491-18212991 GCF_023373465.1 Oncorhynchus keta | reverse complement strand
ACGGTAATTTGGTAAAAAGCCAATTTGACATTTGCTCAGTACATTGTTTTCATTGAGGAAATGTACGAGTCTGCTGTTAATAATAATGCAGAGGATTTTCCCAAGGTTACTGTTGACACATATTCCACGGTAGTTATTGGGGTCAAATTTGTCTCCACTTTTGTGGATTGGGGTGATCAGTCCTTGGTTCCAAATATTGGGGAAGATGCCAGAGCTAAGTATGATGTTAAAGAGTTTTAGTATAGCCAGTTGGAATTTGTTTTCTGTATATTTGATCATTTCATTGAGGATACCATCGACACCACAGGCCTTTTTGGGTTGGAGGGTTTTTATTTTGTCCTGTAACTCATTCAATGTAATTGGAGAATCCAGTGGGTTCTGGTAGTCTTTAATAGTTGATTCTAAGATCTGTAGTTGATCATGTATATGTTTTTGCTCTTTGTTCTTTGTTATAGAACCAAAAAGATTGGAGAAGTGGTTTACCCAGACATCTCCATTTTGGATAGATAATTCTTCGTGTTGTTGTTTGTTTAGTGTTTTCCAATTTTCCCAGAAGTGGTTAGAGTCTATGGATTCTTCAATTGCATTGAGCTGATTTCTGACATGCTGTTCCTTCTTTTCCGTAGTGTGTTTCTGTATTGTTTTAGTGATTCACCATAGTGAAGGCGTAGACTCAGGTTTTCTGGGTCTCTATGTTTTTGGTTGGACAGGTTTCTCAATTTCTTTCTTAGATTTTTGCATTCCTCATCAAACCATTTGTCATTATTGTTAATTTTCTTCGGTTTTCTATTTGAGATTTTTAGATTTGATAGGGAAGCTGAGAGGTCAAATATACTGTTAATAATAATAATAATAATATATGCCATTTAGCTGACGCTTTTATCCAAAGCGACTTACAGTCATGTGTGCATACATTCTACGTATGGGTGGTCCCGGGAATCGAACCCACTACCCTGGCGTTACAAGCGCCATGCTCTACCAACTGAGCCACCACGACCTGTTAAGATTTTCTACTGCCAAGTTTACACCTTCACTATTACAGTGGAACGTTTTACCCAGGAAATTGTCTAAAAGGGATTGAATTTGTTGTTGCCTAATTGTTTTTTGGTAGGTTTCCAAACTGCATTCCTTCCACCTATAGCATTTCTTAATGTTACTCAGTTCCTTTGGCTTTGATGCCTCGTGGTTGAGTATTGCTCTGTTTAAGTAGACTGTGATTTTGCTGTGGTCTGATAGGGGTGTTAGTGGACTGACTGTGAACGCTCTGAGAGATTCTGGGTTGAGGTCAGTGATAAAGTAGTCTACAGTACTACTGCCAAGAGATGAGCTATAGGTGTATCTACCATAGGAGTCCCCTCGAAGCCTACCGTTGACTATGTACATACCCAGCGTGCGACAGAGCTGCAGGAGTTGTGACCCGTTTTTGTTGGTTATGTTGTCATAGTTGTGCCTAGGGGGCATATGTGGGAGGGGATGCTGTCACCTCCAGGCAGATGTTTGTCCCCCTGTGTGCTGAGGGTGTCAGGTTCTTGTCCGGTTCTGGCATTTAGGTCGCCACAGACTAGTACATGTCCCTGGGCCTGGAAATGATTGATTTCGCCCTCCAGGATGGAGAAGCTGTCTTCATTAAAATATGGGGATTCTAGTGGGGGATATAGGTAGCACACAGGAGGACATTTTTCTCTGTTAGGATAATTTCCTTTTGAATTTCTAGCCAAATGTAGAATGTTCCTGTTTTGATTAATTTAATGGAGTGAGTTAGGTCTGCTCTATACCAAATTAGCATACCCCCTGAGTCCCTTCCCTGTTTCACACCTGGTAGTTTGGTGGATGGGACTACCAGCTCTCTGTAACCTAGAGGGCAACCAGTGGGTCCGTCTCCTCTATACCAGGTTTCTTGCAGGATGACAATGTCTGTGTTACCGATTTCTTTGGTGAAGTCCGGGTTTCTGCTCTTTAGGCCAAAGGCAGATGACCTCAGGCCTTGGATATTCCAGGATGATATAGTGAAGGCTTTTTGTTCCATAGAATGTCCAATGTTGTTGGTCGTGTGGTTTGGCCTCAGGCCAGTAAGTGTGAGCAGAGCCTGCTGAGCATCTGGTACATGCTATTGGCTTGGGCGAGTGTGAGAGTGGGGGTTGGGACTGTTTGCCCGCTCACTACCTGGGCGTATGTGTGGCTTCCATGTTGAGGCACTCTTTGCGGGGGTGGGGTGCATGGGGTGGGCAGGAGTGGCATAGGTCTGATCTGAGGGGGCCTAAATGGGGTGTGGGCATGGTTGACGTGGGGGGTGTTGATTGGTTGGGGTGGGGGTGTGGATGTGTCTGGGTGTACTGTGGTCTGGATGTAATTCCTCTTGGCGTGGGTCCTCTATGTGTAGGTCCAGGGGGGTCCTGCAGGTCTGGGAGGGTGTCTCGCTGGTCTGGGTGGAGAGTCTATTGATCCGTTGCTCCTGTGTGAAGTGTTGGGGATACGTTTGAGAGCGATGTCCTTTAGGGTC
>NC_068454.1:18087991-18207991 GCF_023373465.1 Oncorhynchus keta | reverse complement strand
ATCGGTGCCACGTCGGTGGAGAGTCCAGACCAGGGTTCCACGGTGTGCATTCCCCCCGAGTATGCCGATTTGGCAATCGCTTTCAGTAAAGTGAAAGCGACTAAATTACCACCTTATCGACCGGGAAGGGATTGTACGATAGATCTCCAGGTAGACGCTGCGCTTCCCAAGAGTCACGTGTACCCACTGTCCCAGGAGGAGACGTTGGCAATGGAGACATATGTCACGGAGTCGCTGGGACAGGGATACATTCGGCCCTCCATTTCACCCGTCTCCTCGAGTTTCTTTTTTGTGAGGAAAAAGGAGGGAGGTTTGTGTCCGTGTATCGATTATAGAGGTCTAAACGCCATCACAGTGGGGTATAGTTACCCTCTACCTCTCATCGCTACGGCGGTGGAATCGTTCCACGGAGCGCAGTTCTTCACAAAACTGGATCTCAGGAGCGCGTATAGTCTGGTGCGTATTCGGAAGGGAGACGAGTGGAAAACCGCATTTAGTACTACATCCGGCCACTATGAGTACCTCGTCATGCCGTATGGGTTAAAGAATGCTCCAGCCGTTTTCCAATCCTTTGTAGACGAGATTCTCAGGGACCTGTGCGGGCAGGGAGTGGTTGTTTATATCGATGACATTCTGATCTACTCGGCCACTCACACCGCGCATGTGTCTCTGGTGCGCAAAGTGCTTGGTAGACTGCTGGAGCATGACCTATACGTCAAGGCTGAGAAATGCGTGTTCTCTAAACGAGCCGTCTCTTTTCTGGGATATCGCATTTCCACCTCGGGGTGGTGATGGAGGGTGACCGCATTAGGGCCGTGCGTAATTGGCCGACTCCAACCACGGTAAAGGAGGTGCAGCGGTTTTTGGGTTTTGCCAACTACTACCGGAGGTTTATCCGGGGTTTTGGCCAGATAGCGGCTCCCATTACCTCACTGCTGAGGGGGGGCCCGGTGCGATTGCAGTGGTCAGCACAGGCGGACAGAGCATTCAACAAGTTGAAGGCGCTGTTCACTGATGAGCCCGTGTTGGCGCATCCGGATCCCTCTCTAGCATTCATAGTGGAGGTGGACGCGTCCGAGGCTGGGGTGGGGGCCGTGCTATCACAGCGCTCGGGTACACCACCAAAACTCCGCCCCTGCGCTTTCTTCTCAAGGAAGCTCAGCCCAGCGGAGCGTAACTATGATGTGGGGGACCGGGAGTTGCTAGCGGTGGTTAGAGCTCTGAAGGTGTGGAGACACTGGCTTGAGGGGGCTAAGCACCCTTTTCTCATCTGGACCGACCACCAGAATCTGGAGTATATTCGGGCTGCAAGGAGACTTAACCCACGTCAGGCAAGGTGGGCCATATTCTTCACCCGGTTCCGGTTTACTTTGTCTTATAGACCGGGCTCCCAGAACGTGAAGGCTGACGCACTGTCCCACCTTTACGACACCGAGGATGGGTCCACCGAACCTACTCCCATCCTTCCCGCCTCTAAGCTGGTAGCCCCAGTGGTATGGGAGGTGGACTCGGACATCGAGCGGGCGTTACGGGCTGAACCCGCGCCTCCTCAGTGTCCAGCGGGGCGAAGGTACGTGCCGCTTGATGTTCGGGACAAGCTGATTCGGTGGGCTCACGTCCTACCCTCCTCGGGTCACCCTGGGGTGACGAGGACAGTGGGGAGCCTTCAGGGGAGGTATTGGTGGCCTACGTTGGTTAAGGACGTTAAGGGTTATGTCTCCTCTTGCTCAGTGTGCGCTCAGAGTAAGGCTCCTAGGCACCTTCCTAGAGGGAAGCTACAACCCCTCCCCGTTCCACAGCGGCCATGGTCACATCTGTCCATAGATTTCCTGACCGATCTTCCGCCGTCTCAGGGGAACACCGCGGTTCTAGTGATTGTGGATCGGTTTTCTAAGTCCTGCCGTCTCCTCCCGTTGCCCGGTATCCCTACAGCCCTGCAGACTGCGGAGGCATTATTTACCCATGTCTTTCGGCACTACGGGGTGCCGGAGGACATCGTTTCTGATTGGGGCCCCCAATTCACGGGTCTCGGGTATGGAGAGCGTTCATGGAACGCTTGGGGGTCTCTGTCAGCCTGACCTCCGGTTATCACCCCGAGAGTAATGGGCAGGTGGAGAGAATGAACCAGGAGGTGGGTAGGTTTCTGCGGTCGTATTGCCAGGATCGGCCAGGGGAGTGGGCACGATACATTCCCTGGGCTGAAATGGCTCAGAACTCACTACGCCACTCCTCTACTAACGTGTCCCCTTTTCAGTGTGTGTTGGGATACCAGCCGGTCCTGGCACCATGGCATCCGAGCCAGACCGAGGCTCCTGCGGTGGAGGAATGGGTACAGCGCTCCAAGGAGACCTGGAGGGCCGTCCAGGAATCTCTACGACAAGCGAGTGGATGGCAGAAGAGGAGTGCTGACCGCCACCGCAGTGAGGCCACCGTGTTTGTACCGGGGGACAGGGTCTGGCTCTCGACCCGAAACCTACCTCTCCGCTTGCCCTGCCGGAAGCTGGGTCCGCAGTGTGTAGGGCCCTTTAAAGTCCTGAGGAGAATAAACGAGGTGTGTTATCGATTACAACTCCCTTCCTATTATCGTATTAACCCCTCGTTTCATGTGTCTCTCCTCAGGCCGGTGGTAGCTGGTCCCCTGCAGGACAGTGAGGTACCGGAGGTCCCTCCCCCCCCTCTGGACATCGAGGGGACCCCGGCGTACACGATCCGGGCCATTCTGGACTCAAGACGCCGGGTGAGGGGCCTGCAGTACCTCGTGGACTGGGAGGGTACGGTCCGGAGGAGAGGTGCTGGGTACCGGTGAGGGACATCTTGGATCCATCCATGTTGAGGGATTTCCATCGCCTCCATCCGGATCGCCCTGCACCTCGTCCTCCGGGGCGACCTCGAGAGGCCGGTGTCGGCGCGCTGCGGGAGCCGCGCGTCAGGAGGGGGTACTGTCACGAGTCCGACCGAGGGTGTTTCCCCTTCCCGGGCGGGTGGCGCTCGGCGGTCGTCATCACCGGCCTATTAGCTGCCACTGATTGTTTTTCCTCTCCCTCCTTGTATGTTTAGTGGTAGCACCTGTTCATGTGTAATTAGTTTAATTAGTTTGTCTTTATTAGACAGCCGGCCCGCCTGGTTGTTGTGCGGGATTATTTTCATTGTAACCTTCGGCTCTGTTGTAGAGGTACGTGTTTAGTGCCTAGTCGTGTATTTCTTCATTGTAATTTTTCCCCTGTGTTTGGGAACGTTACTTTTGTGAGCACCCTATGGTGCGTTGGTGCTAGTAAAAGACGCACAGCATTGAACTCTGTCTCCTGCATTTTGACTCCACACCCACGACACCCGGAGCATTACAGCCAGAGGATAATATTTCTAGTTTTAGTAATTTTGTTGTCATACAGTTTGACAGAGAAACACACGGAGTGAAATAGTCATTCCAGTCAATATCATGCAGATGAATTGCAGGCTATGTGTGAGGGTTAAGATGGCTGTTCTTGGATATTATTGAATTACTGTTCATGTTTCCCATGGGCAGATTAGGAATTAGAGGGCTCTCCTCATGGTAAATACCAGTCAGAACACACTGGCAGATATGCCCTCCGGCTGGGTATCAACAGTGCACTGCCTTCCCTTCACTCCAGCATACAGACCAACAAGACCCCTAGCTCCTGCAGAGTGTGTGTGTGTGTGTGTGTGTGTGTGTGTGTGTGTGTGTGTGTGTGTGTGTGTGTGTGTGTGTGTGTGTGTGTGTGTGTGTGTGTGTGTGTGTGTGTGTGTGACAAGACTGTGTGTGTGAATGTATGTGTATGTGCATGCGTCTTCTTGTGAATGGCTTTCAATCGCCATACTTCATATTTGGCACTCTAGATGTCCTTGTGTGTGCAATAGTTACATTATAAGGTTAGTCAAGATACTGTTTAAGAGACAGTTTTATATTCGGTTTTTAGATTTGCATTCTTCCAAACTTTGGGGATATTCCATTTGGGAACTGTCTGTCTAAAGTCTATGTGATGTAGGGTAGAGTGTAGCATTGTGGGTATTTCTAAGAGTCCGTGTGGACTCTTTGTGCTGCAGGCAGGGGGAAGAGGATGACGTGTTGGGGGAAGAGAAGAGGAGAAGGAGGAGGAAGAGGAGGAGGGCATATTTAGATCTACTTGGATTGGTCCCAGTCGCAAGGCCACCATTGCCTTAAGCATGTGTGTGTGGTGTGTGTGTGTTTGTGTGTGTCTGACTCATTCCGTTCGATGGGAGTTGAGTTGCGAGGGGGCGATGGAAGCATAAGGGAACTATACCCTAGAATGTTTGTGGGCTTTTTGTGTGTGTGTGTGTGTGTGTGTGTGTGTGTGTGTGTGTGTGTGTGTGTGTGTGTGTGTGTGTGTGTGTGTGTGTGTGTGTGTGTGTGTGTGTGTGTGTGTGTGTGTGTGTGTGTGTGTGTGTGTGTGTGTGTGTAGTTGTTTGTTTATGTGTGTGTAAAGTATCCCACTCTGTCTGTGTGTATCATACCAGTGAGAACCTGTGACTGTCCTGACCAGACATATCATGTTCTCTGGGCCAGTGAGTGTGTTTCTCTGCTGCTCTGCTGCAGTGAGTGTGTTTCTCTGCTGCTCTGCTGCAGTGAGTGTGTTTCTGCTGCTCTGCTGCAGTGAGTGTGTTTCTGCTGCTCTGCTGCAGTGAGTGTGTTTTCTGCTGCTCTGCTGCAGTGAGTGTGTTTCTCTGCTGCAGTGAGTGTGTTTCTCTGCTGCAGTGAGTGTGTTTCTCTGCTGCTCAGCTGCAATGAGTGTGTTTCTTCGAGGCTCTGCTGCAGTGAGTGTGTTTGTGTTGCGGTGAAGAGCCCTGTATATTTACATGCGCTTCAGAGTGTGTCATTTTCTGTTCAGGCTTAGGCTACCCAGCCCTCTGTTAGAAGAGGCCCAACCTTCTCTCTCTCTCTCTCTCTCTCTCTCTCTCTCTCTCTCTCTCTCTCTCTCTCTCTCTCTCTCTCTCTCTCTCTCTCTCTCTCTCTCTCTCTCTCTCTCTCTCTCTCTCTCGTCACTAATTTAGAGCTATTATGGTTGTTGTTGCAGCTACTGTCAGATATTTCTGACTTGGCAGAGACATGAGAGATGTGCTATCGCTCAAATTTATGGTTGTTTGGTTCGCATGTGGACTTCTGCAGATTTAAAATATGTGCATGCATGTGTGTGGTGCACAGCATGAGCCTTTGGCTTGATAGGACTGACTTACTGAATCAGTGCTCCTCATGTGTGACAGCACATTTCTCTCTCTCTCTGCTGGTATAAACTGTGTTAGTGACTGCAGAGATCTGTTCTGCTTTCACAGTATTTAAATATGTATCTGAAACTGGTCTCATCCAGCTGGAACTGCTATTGCTTTCATGTGTAATGTTATTCAATAAAAATAAAGCATACTGTCTGCTATACTTCCTCTATCAACACTCTAACGACCCTGCATGCTATAGTGTCATTGTCGTATTGCATGATGAGTGAGATGGGAAGTCACTGGACTGTTTAAAAAATAGTAGCCCTGTACTGGAACTTACTGGCTGTTTGTCTTCAATATCAGAGCAAATAGAGAGAAACTGTATCAGTCAGCTGCAATATATCGCTCTCTCCTTGACGGGATATCTTCCAGATCTCTCTCTACATCTCACCACACACACACACACACACAAAGGCAGTGCTGCAATCTGAGAGGGTGAAATGGTAAGTGCACAGGAACTTTCTCCTCCAGTCAGTTTCCTCCTGCTGACTGTGCAGGTCTTCTCAGAGTGCTCCTACTGGAAACCACAGGCTACTGATGCAGCCTGGTCACACCAGATCAACTTAAATTTTTCAACGTTTGTCCAGGTCCCCAGGACATCGGGAGATGCTTTCTATACCGTCCTCTAGGGAAAACTGACTGAGTGATGATCTATGTCATCAAAAAAGCATATGGTTCACTGATATGTGACATGTATTAATGCCAAAATAACATGCAATCCACCCCCCCAAAATAGTTATATATATACTACCGATCAAAAGTTTTAGAACACCTACTCATTCAAGGGTTTTAATTTTTTATTTTTTTATTTTCTACATTGTAGAATAATAGTGACGACATCAAAACTATGAAATAACACATATGGAATCATGTAGTAACCAAAAAAAGTGTTAAACAAATCCAATTACATTTTATATTTGAGATTCTTCAAATCGCTACCCTTTGCTTGATGAAAGCTTTGTCTCTCGGCATTCTCTTAACCAGCTTCATGAGGTAGTCAACTGGAATGCATTTCAGTTCAAATTTCTTCAGGATCGGTGGGTCCCCAGCGGGACAGTTTAGCTAACATAGGCTAATGCGATTAGCATGAGTTTGTAAGTAATAAGAACATTTCCTAGGACATAGACATATCGGATATTGTCAGAAAGGTTAAATTCTTGTTACTCTAACGGCACTGTCCAATTTACAGTAGCTATTAGAGTGAAAGAATACCACGCTATTGTTTGAGAGTGCACAGTTCTGAACATGAAAAGTTATTAATAAACAAATTAGGCACATTTGGGCATTCTTGATACAAAATTTTGAACAGAAATTCCAATGGTTCATTGGATCAGTCTAAAACTTTACACATACACATACAAAATCTAAATTGCACCTGGGCTGGAATAATACATTATGGCCTTTCTCTTGCATTTCAAAGATGATGGTACAAAAAACGGTTGTTTTTTTCTTTGTATTATCTTTTACCAGATCTAATGTGTTATATTCTCCTACATTCCTTTCAAATTTCCACAAACTTAAAAGTGTTTCCTGTCAAATGGTACCAATCAAATGCACATTTTGCTACAGGCAGTTAGATTTGGGCATGCCATTTTAGGTAATAATAAAAAAGGGTCCAATCATCCAAGTACATTGCTTATTTAGTATTTACTCTGGTATAATGTAACGATTGTCATTGGGAGAAGGAGAAGAGGACCAAGGTGCGGCGTGGTAAGTATTCATAATACTTTTAATAAATATGAATACTTGAACAAAAAACAACAACACAACAAACGGACAGTTCTGCAAGGTGCAATACACACAAAACAGAAAACAACTACCCACAACCCATAGTGGGAAAACAGGCTGCCTAAGTATGGTTCTCAATCAGAGACAACGATTGACAGCTGCCTCTGATTGGGAACCATACCAGGCCAAAACCAGAAATACAAAACATAGAACAAAACACAGAATCCAACTCACGCCCTGACCAAACTAAAATAGAGACAAAAAATGAACTAAGGTCAGGACGTGACAAATGCCTATAAAAGGTTGACAGACTCTGTGGAGGATTTCTTCTGACATTTCTGTAATTTTTATTAAGGATCAATGATATCAGTTTATACTTCCAGGAAAATTAAATAGCAACCAGTTAGAGTTCATTTTACTTGAAAATATGCCAGCCGCACACGTTCTGTGTGGCTGGCATTCCTGTAACTTTAGTAAATGACCGGTAGCTTTGCAAACCTAATTAATTATGAGACGCTAAGAATATGAGCAAACAAGAGAAAAAAAGAGAGCTGTGATGTTGGGCTCCACAAAGAGCTGAATAAAACACCTCCGTCTATGTAATACAGAGCATACTGATCTGTATACCTATTTATTTGAAGGAGCTAATATCCAATTTCCCCTTGAGCGAGACAGGGAGCCGAGAGAGACAGAAAATGTGGAAAGAGCAAGAGAGTGATCAACACACGTAGATAAAGCTAGAGAAGGGGAGTAAAATTATAATTTTTATGGGCAGCATATCTACGTTAATGTCCCCCTCCCTTCTCCCACACCAATCACCAGATTATTACATCCAACAGTTTCCCTCTCGAACAACACTGCCTCATTCTGTTTGCAGATTGCGTTCCTCTCGGCTGAACCTATCAGTACCCCCATTGGAACAAACTATTGCCGGGTAATACACAACTGAACGACCAGCAAGTTGTAATGGCGGTGGCCAAATGAGACACCAAGATTAAACAATGAGCTCTGGGTGTGGTGTACATGGCTGTTTTACAGGTCTGAGTTATGTTTTGTGTCATAGGGACACAATCCCACCTGGGTTTGAGGTGTTTACTGCGCTGCATGAGAATGCATGTAATGGGAAGACATTTTGTGTTCCTTTACTGATGGGGATCACATGGGCATTGTGGATAGGAGCATTCAACGGTGCTGATGGCTGGTGCACATGATGGACAAACACGTACGACACACTCTGTTTTCTAAACACGTCTTTAACAATCTTATACTCTCTGTAAACACTCTCGATTTTTTTCCATTCACTTCTGGGAACTGTTACATTGATTTGATTTGCTTATTGACATGAAGACTAATAGATGATTACATAATGGCAAATAGAAAAACAAATGTCCTTATCCCTGAAACCTGCCTATCATTGGTGATGTCAAGCACCATTAAATCCATCAATGGTGTTCAGACAGCAACACTGCCACAGAAGTGACACCAATATACACTGCTCAAAAAATAAAGGGAACACTTTAACAACACAATGTAACTCCAAGTCAATCACACTTCTGTGAAATCAAACTGTCCACTTAGGAAGCACTGATTGACAATACATTTCACATGCTGTTGTGCAAATGGAATAGACAACAGGTGGAAATGATAGGCAATTAGCAAGACACCTCCAATAAAGGAGTGGTTCTGCAGGTGGTGACCACAGACCACTTCTCAGTTCCTATGCTTCCTGGCTGATGTTTTGGTCACTTTTGAATGCTGGCGGTGCTTTCACTCTAGTGGTAGCATGGGACGGAGTTTACAACCCAAACAAGTGGCTCAGGTAGTGCAGCTCATCCAGGATGGCACATCAATGCGAGCTGTGGCAAGAAGGTTTGCTGTGTCTGTCAGCGTAGTGTCCAGAGCATGGAGGCGCTACCAGGAGACAGGCCAGTACATCAGGAGATGTGGAGGAGGATGTAGGAGGGCAACAACCCAGCAGCAGGACCGCTACCTCCGCCTTTAAGGAGCACTGCCAGAGCCCTGCAAAATGACCTCCAGCAGGCCACAAATGTGCATGTGTCTGCTCAAACGGTCAGAAACAGACTCCATGAGGGTGGTATGAGGGCCCGACGTCCACAGGTGGGGGTTGTGCTTATACAGCCCAACACCGTGCAGGACGTTTGGCATTTGCCAGAGAACACCAATATTGGCAAATTCACCACTGGCGCCCTGTGCTCTTCACAGATGAAAGCAGGTTCACCCTGAGCACATGTGACAGGCGTGACAGTCTGGAGACGCCGTGGAGAACGTTTTGCTGCCTGCAACATCCTCCAGCATGACCGGTTTGGCAGTGGGTCAGTCAAGGTGTGGGGTGGCATTTCTTTGGGGGGGTCACACAGCCCTCCATGTGCTCGCCAGAGGTAGCCTGACTGCCATTAGGTATCGAGATGAGATCCTCAGACCCCTTGTGAGACCATATGCTGGAGGAGTTGGCCCTGGGTTCCTCCTAATGCAAGACAATGCTAGACCTCATGTGGCTGGAGTGTGTCAGCAGTTCCTGCAAGAGGAAGGCATTGATGCTATGGACTGGCCCACCCGTTTCCCAGACCTGAATCCAATTGAGCACATCTGGGACATCATGTCTCGCTCCATCCACCAACCAGTCTGTGGTTGCACCACAGACTGTCCAGGAGTTGGCGGATGCTTTAGTCCAGGTCTGGGAGGAGATCCCTCAGCAGACCATCCGCCACCTCATCAGGATCATGCCCAGGCATTGTAGGGAGGTCATACAGGCACATGGAGGCCACACACACTACTGACCCTCATTTTGACTTGTTTTAAGGACATTACATCAAAGTTGGATCAGCCTGTAGTGTGGTTTTTCACTTTAATTTTGAGTGTGACTCCAAATACAGACCTCCATGGGTTGATACATTTGATTTACATTGATAATTTTTGTGTGATTTTGTTGTCAGCACATTCAACTATGTAAAGAAAAAAATATTTAATAAGAATATTACATTCATTCAGATCTAGGATGTGTTATTTTAGTGTTCCCTTAATTATTTTGAGCAGTGTAGCATCCTCCAATCACAGCACAGAAGTTAATCTTTGACCCCTTGACATGGGTAATTGTGTCAGTTGCTCCTGGTATCTGGTTTCTGTTATTTAGTCTATGGCACATTCCTCCTGATATCCTGTGCGTTTCCAAGCAGCACTTACCTTAGCTATGAGGTTTGTGTTTGTTGAGTGATGTGGTGATTGGTGGAGAACATGTTATGATCGAACAACGTAATGCATTTACATTTTCAGTACATTTAATCTTAAATCAAAGCAGTAACAATTTGATGCTAATGGTTATTTTGTGGAAAACGTTTAAAATAAAATTAAACTCAAATATGGTCTTAAAGCTGGAATCTGCATTAAGGGAAACAGTGCCACTGTTCGCCACAGCAGTTATTATTATTATTTTTTAAAGGGGCACTGCAGTTAAAAAACGTGATAAAATAAATTATATTTCCACACTCTGAGGTCGAAAGAACATTCTGAATCTGTGAAAATTATAATAACTTTTTGGGTAAGAGCTGTTTGAAAGAAATGCCTGGAATTTCAGCCTGTTCCTTTGGAATGTACCTTTTGGCCCACATCATGATGTCACAATGTGATCTGATTATAATAGACTGTTCATCTGGGTAAGGGGTGGGCTCAGTCTAGACCATCCTATCAGCCAATCAGGGCTGTGTATTTGCATATCTTCAAATGTGTTTCCTAATGCACACATGATCAGACTGAACATTTCAAGGGCAAAATATTATTTTCATTAAATAAACTCACACAGTGACGTTTTAGAAGTACAGCCATGATTTAAAAATAAAATGACAAAGACTGCATCGGGGCTTTAAGAAATAGAGGAGAGGCCCATGCAGCATCATGTATTAAAAAATAATCGCAATAACAAACACATTTAGCAGATGTTCTTATCCAGACCAACTAACAGAAACATTTAGGGTAAAGTGCCTTGCTCAAGGACACATCGACAGATGTTTCACCTAGTTAGCTCAGGGTTTCAAACCAGTGACGTTTTGATTACTCGCACAACACTCCTAACCCGCTATGCTACCTGCCGTCTTCTGCTGCTCTATCGAGTCTGCAATGATTTCAACAGACGTCACACACATGCCTGGCGTGAAAAGGTTTTGCACTGTAGGTAGCATGTAGAGGACTGCATGTAGAGGACTGCATGTAGAGGACTGCTTTCCAGTTCCTTACCCTATTCAACCCACCAAAAATACATTTGAATGTTACAGTAATTATTAGCACTGTAATTGCTAGACGTTCAAAACATGCCAGACATTCCACAATTTAAACCCAAACACACAAAGTGCAGGCTTTCAGGATATGTCTGTAAGAAGAGCTTTTATGCCTCCTAGTGTGTTTGTGTGTATTGTGTGTTTGTGTGCATGTGTTGGATTGTGTGTGTTTTACATAGTTCCATCCAATATGTCCTTAAAGTGCAGGAAGCTATGTGTAATGAGTCAGGTACCAGGGAGCAGCGAGAAAGCTTTTACAGAGAGTAGTTCTGATTGAGTTGATCCATAATCCGCCATCACAACACACACACACACACACTCGCTCGCGCACACATACACACACACAACTCAGGGGAAAAATATAGATGAAATAGTCACTCTGTGATGTCAGAGTCTAACTCGATGAGTACATTATACAAGCAACCTCAGGTTCCACCTAAGGTGTATCTATCACACACACCCAGCCTGCCATCAAAATAATGTTTTTTTCCTCAGAACCCCAGCTCCATATTTTGCCACTGGTCTCAGCATGGAAGGCTCAGGAACAGTCAGACATGGATATGATTAGAGCTAGTCATTCCAAACAAGTTCTCATAGGTTTTTGACACATTTTGGATGAGTCAATTTTTGATGCATTAATTCTGAATGTTTCCACGGTTAATTCTGTGTGTTTACAGACTTAAAACTTAAACAACTCAAAGTGTTACGTTTATATATGAATGTACCTAGTGATTAAGGTTATGGCTATGATTTGAGGATGGTTTAACACAAAATAATTCAATATGACACGCTATTACCATCAAATATCCTATTCTCCCGGCTTGCTACAGCATTAGTTCGCTCCCCCTAAGTTCATCACTGATCTATCATTCAGCGGTCTGTTCTACTCTGTACCTTGGCAGACCTCTCTGTGAAATGAAATGGATCATTAGGGTACCTTGACAATTTATCTGGGGGATTTAAGGAGATTTGTTAGGCCAGTAACCAAAGCACGTCTGTAGCTTGTGAGCACAGTGTTTAGTGTTTGGTATGGTTTCCCAGCTGTGCTCTGTGACCTGTGTCTTCAGGGGTGATAGTAGAAATGGAGAAGTGAGGCTAGAGGATCCACTCCAGTCAAAATCTGTCCACGTGGGAATATAGCTACATATAAGCAGACCGATAAACACACGCCTGCCTTACCGCCTTTGGGACAATGACTCCCATTGTTAGGGTGGAGACCATCTCGTCATTATATACAGTATCTCTGGTGACAGGTAGCAGATAGCAGGTGAGAGGGCCAGGGACCTCATATAAAATGTTGCATATGCACAGAATATGCCCCCCCAAAATTGTGCGCCAGTTTAAATGCATTATTTGGCAGTTTAAAAAACTGAACTTGATGTGAGAATGTGCTTACCCTCCCTCAAACTTTAGACCATGTGGACACACTGTTTCTAGAGGTTGTCTTGCATTGCAGGAAAGCAAAAGTAGACTTAGTAGCAGCCTTATGCAGGAATAATGACATCTATTTGCTGATATTGATTTCATTTCCATGATCATTGCAGAATAAATGCCTCACCTTTTCTGACTGAGATAGTTTCAGACTCTGGAAATAGCCTATAGACCTATGACAAGTGAGGTTAGGCAACCATTCATCCCATCTCTCATTTAACTGGACCCCCTTCACTGTAGCCTAGTAAACACTTCAGCTATTTTAAGTATTTTGCTCTATTTGTTCTGAAACCAGTTTAACGGTAGAACAGACCGTTCACCTTTTCCATTAAGGTTTTTAGACCTAGTCTGAATACTGTAATGTAGCATTTCTTAAGTAGACAATATTTAATTTATAAACATAATACATATATCATAACCACTGCAAAATAAATTCCTCAACTTATGGCCATGAGTTGATATTCCCGATGTAACCATACAGCAACCAGGCACATCTCGTATTTAATTGGACCTAGTAGCCTACTAAATAGAGGTTATATGTATTTCAAGTTTTGCAATATCATAGGCAGTGCGGTTTATAATACAGGTATGCAATCTAATTTAACAGCTGGTCTTTTACATTGAAGTAGGCCTATGTACACAGCAAATTTGAAGGTGTTAATTTGACACTTTTTGACTGTAGTAATTTAACACGTTGTGTAAAGTCATTGAAACACTGAGTGTTAAGATATAACACTTCAGATGTTGTTCAAATGAGCCATGGCCGTGTTTTTTTTAACACTCATCCAGTGTTTATATAGGGCCCCTCAGTGTTAATGTAACACCTATGATAGTGTTCATATTGAAACACTTGGAGTGTTAAAATGTAACAAATCAGACGTCGTTCAAATGACCCCACGGGAGTGTATTTTCAACACCCTCTGTAACGGTCTTCTTCCTCCTCTGACGAGGAGTAGTAGGAAGGATCGGAGGACCAATGCGCAGCGTGGTACGTGTTCATGATTCTTTTAATAGAACACAGAACAATACAAAATAACAACGTGAAATAAGAAAAACTGAAACAGTTCCGTGTGGAACACACAGACATATAAAATAATCACCCACAAATCAAGGGTGAAAACAGGCTGCCTAAATATGGTTCTCAATCAGGGACAATGATTGACATCTGCCTCTGAGTGAGAACCATACCAGGCCAAACACAGAAATACCAACTCATGGAAAAACAAACATAGACAACCCACCCAACTCACGTCCTGACATACTAAAACAAAGACATAACAAAATAACTAAGGTCAGAACGTGACAGTACCCCCACAAAGGTGCGGACTCCGGCCGCAAAACCTGAACTTATAGGGGATGGTCTGGGTGGGTGTCTGTCCGCGGTGGCGGCTCTGGCGCGGGATGTGGACCCCACTCCACCATAGTCTTTGTCCGCCTCTTAGCCGGCCTCCGTGGCACCTTTCGAGCGGCGACCCTTGCCGCCGACCTCGGACGTCCTCCTGACTGACAGGTGGCTCTGGCAGCTCCTGACTGGCGGGCGGCTCTGGCAGCTCCTGACTGGCGGGCGGCTCTGGCAGCTCAGGACAGACGGGCGGCTCTGGCAGCTCAGGACAGACGGGCGGCTCTGGCAGCTCCTGACAGACGGGCGGCTCTGGCAGCTCCTGACAGACGGGCGACTCTGGCAGCTCAGGACAGACGGGAGACTCTGGCAGCTCAGGACAGAGGGCGACTCTGGCAGCTCAGGACAGGCGGGCGACTCTGGCAGCTCAGGACAGACGGGAGACTCTGGCAGCTTAGGATAGACAGGAGACTCTGACAGTGCTGAGCAGGCGGGAGCACCTGTAGGGAGGAGACGGAGAGACAGCCTGGTGCGGGGGGCTGCCACCAGAGGCCTGGTGCGTGGAGGAGGCCCTGGATAGACCGGACCGTGGAGCTGCACTGGAACACTGAGCCTGCACAACCCTACCTGGCTGGACACTCCCCGTAGCCAGGCCAGTGCGGCGAGATGGAATAGACGGCACTGGGCTGTCCTGGCGAACCGGGGTCACCATGCGTAGGGTTGGTGTTTGTTTGTTCTTAACTGACTTGCCTAGTTAAATAAAGGTTAAATAAAAAATAAAAATAAAAGTCCCTCTCCGTACTCCATGCCATCCATCTTACTCTACCACAGCTGGTAGAGTAAATGTCTTTCTGCATAGTGACCTGAAGTGACGCTGCCAACTCATCACCACCAGTAAAATCACTGAGGGAATATGCCTTCATCAGTCCATACTCAGTATGTCGCAATGGGGATGTCCCCCAGTGATGGTCTACAGCAAATTGGTGTTTTTTGACAAGGGACCTAGTAATGTTCTGGAAGTTTTTGAGGGTGTTCTTAAAGAGTTTTTGCTTTGCCTCAAACCTCATGCTCCACATATGTCATCAAGGACTGATTTGTCTTATGCATGCTGGGTAATGTATCATAAAGTGACGTTTGGGTATCAAGTTGTGAGTACAACTGTTTGAAAAGTGTATGATGTTCAATTATCAAATGCTTCAAATACACAATCATGCCCTGGCTAAGAAACGGGAAAAAAAATCTATGCTGATTATTTCTAGTAAGATGAGCAGAAAATTCAAATTCTCATTTCCTGGTGAGCTACATCACCCAAAATCAAGGGAACATTTCTCAGTTTGAATAGAATGAAGTGCTATGCTATTTCTACTTTTCTCTAGGTTGAATTTAGTTCGACAGTTTTTGCGCTCCAAGTACCCATAGTCAAATTAGTAGATTCTAGAGAGAAGCTCACGTTTCAAAATAAAATTCAGAGACATATTCAAACAAAAATGTTAACTAAAACTGAGCCACCCCTTCAAGAATGTCATGCATTATGTCCACAGAAAAATCACTCCAAACATGGAAGTGCTGCAATCTGTTTTCGTTTGGAATCTTTCTTTACACCATACACACAGATGGGAGCTGTGGGTCTGAAAACAACTCATTCAAATGCATTTCAAATGGATCATTACCACGCAAGACAATCTTAGGGTCATCCTGTAAACTGTCTGAGCATCAGACTTTTCTATCAAACAGAACGGGCAAAAGTAATGACCACTGAAGTACTCTGTGAAACCAAGGACTGCATGTATCCCCAAATTGTCTCCAGTTATTTGGCAGACAGTTGAAAAAGGCAAATTTACACCATCACTCTCCAATTTTTTAACATCAATAACCAAGGGCTCAAGAATGGCATCAAAGCCATATTTCTTTAGATCTTGATAATGAAATAATGACAGTAAATATATATGACATTAAATATTAATCACAGCAGAGTTCAACTTGGGAGGCAGATTCCTGAGGACAAAATCAAAGTAGCCTATCATGTGAAAACCACGCTTGGATCCAAGCGGATTGGCAGCTTCAGTCATCATAGTATAATTGGATCTGTAAAGCTATGTTTTGAGTCATAGTAACTTCCATCACGAACGTCTTCTTAAGTGTCTTCCACAGATGTATCCCTAGGTGCATTTTTCAATAACTTAGAGATTTCCGAATTGCGTCAATATTTCCAGTATAGGAATATATACAAAAGTGTCTTTCACTGGGACTTGAACACACATGCCTGTTTGTTCACTTTTCCTGCTATCATATCTAACTCCCAACACTACTTCTACTGGCTACACAACAATCCATTTTGGGTTTAAGTACTTTGTTCTCTTTGTTTCTGTGTTAAAACTGGCGAATGGGCTTTCTAAGTCCTCCAAATGATTCTTTGCAGCAGACATAGAGGGGTTATCCATAGGCATAACAGACTGAACATCTGCTTTCATTTGGGAGTGCAGGCCAGTAGTAAGCTCTTCCAAATAACACAGAAGACCAATCTAGTCTTAGTGGAGGGATAGAAGCTATGCTCAAATGAGATATCAATGACTGGCTGTTTCTGTGCAACGCTTGACAACAAAAGCACCGTAACATATATTTATCTAGTTAAGAAGTTGTCCTCAACTCTACAGCAATGTTGTCGATGGTTGTCTGCACAAATTAGTAGAAGTTGATAAGAGCGTCATCATATGTCAGGTTAAAAACAAAGTGTGCTTTGAACAGTTCATCAAACCCACACAAACCACTATTTTCCTGCCAGGGAATAAGCCTCTTGTACACCACAATGTAGTATTTGTCAATCTTTCCCTGTCTTCTTACAACAGCAAGGAGATATGGCTGTCGACCATGGCTCCCATTATGATTGGCTTTAATGCTGCAGCTTGACCGCAACACACAAAGGGTGGAAAACGGATCTCTCAACGAAGGAAAGAGGGTCACAATTCCAAGAGCATAAGGTTCTCTCTGTTGAGGAGTGGGAATCCTCCTGCTCAAAAACAGTAAAGCATACACACGCCAAATATGTTTAACCAAAGTTTTGTTGATGAAGGTGCTGTGTCTTTCTACAGTCTCATAATGATCCCAAATTATATTAATGAATAGTTTGAATGTTTTGTTCATTGTTTGTGGTCAGATAGGCTAATAATAAGCTTACCCATGCATCTCTTTCATGTGGCTGACTAAGATGGCAATCATCTCTCCTGGTTCTGTGGTCCAATGTTTTGGTTGTCTGGTACTCTTCTAGTACGTCTTACCCACCAGAAAAACAATTTAGGGTTGGTTTCTTCTGTTGGAATCTCCATGAAGAGCAAACACAGAAATGGCATTATCAACATCTAGTATCAGTATTCATTATACCTATTTTGCTGCTGCGGAGTCGATGGCATTATCTCCTAAGGTTGTGTTGGCCTTTTTAGACTGTCTTTCTGGAGATCTCAGGTCTAAGTCACTTGACGAGAGGGATAATGTGTCTGTGGAGGAACTAGGTGTTGAACAGCCTGCAGGAGAAACGTCTGAGCACAAACAATGGATCAAAGCAATCATATCACATTTCATTTGTCACATGCTCCAAATACAACAGGAGAAATGACTATAGCACAGCTCTGAGACAGTACAATACATGAATTATGCTGTCCCAAATGTCAAGAGCGATAATATATCCATTACCACATGAAACTTAATGGGGAAAAAAGAGCAGACATTGCCAGATGAAAGGGGCATGATTAAATGCATTACATCATTTTCATGCAAACAGCTTTACCGTGAAACGCTTACTAACAAGCCCTTAACATACGAGCCATGTTATTTTCTCACAACATTTAAAAGATTAACTAAAATCCCCATAATTGACTGCTCTATTGACTGCTCTATTTTCAAGTAAAACATTTCATAAAAACCCTGACTGCATTTTGAATTTGGGACATTTTTGTGAATGTCCTCAGATGTTATACTTCAACTGGTAATCTCGGTTGCAGTAATTCTCTAATAATCATACTCCTTCCATATTTATATTAATTCTACTATCAAGGCTCAGGAGAAGACCCAGATGCAGACAGTTTCGAAGTTACAAAAGTTTATTGCTTTATATAACCAGCCAAATACATTTCACACAATGGATGTTATGACTAATGGACATAACCATAAAAAAGGAGTCCGATCCGTCGTGTGCTCTAATGGTTCATTCATGGTCAAACTGTATTTCGCTATTATTACTAACGATCACCTGGCGCAGTCAATTTGACATGGACATTTTATGGTGTGTGAGGCAGTTAGATTCTTTAACTTCATTGAATTATAGATGACCGTTTCCTTCTCTGCCAGCAATACAATGTTGGACCGTTTAATCTGACACACACACACACACACACACACACACACACACACACACACACACACACACACACACACACACACACACACACACACACACACACACACACACACACACGCACACACACGCACACACGCACATGCACACACACTATTGGCCTGATGGTGGTGTGTGTCGTGTGGATATCACAGATATTCTGTTACACTGCCATGGCTGAACACTGTACCCCATCAAGGCTATGCCTGATATGTTCCATTATCCTAACATAATCTTATGTTCCATTATCCTAACATAATCTTATGTTCCATTATCCTAACATAATCTTATGTTCCATTATCCTAACATAATCTTATGTTCCATTACCCTAACATAATCTTATGTTCCATTATCCTAACATAATCTTATGTTCCATTATCCTAACATAATCTTATGTTCCATTATCCTAACATAATCTTATGTTCCATTACCCTAACATAATCTTATGTTCCATTACCCTAACATAATCTTATGTTCCATTATCCTAACATAATCTTATGTTCCATTATCCTAACATAATCTTATGTTCCATTACCCTAACATAATCTTATGTTCCATTATCCTAACATAATCTTATGTTCCATTACCCTAACATAATCTTATGTTCCATTATTCTAAATAATGCGTTATCTACACTGTATATTGTGATAGTGTTATGTGAGTGTTTTCCTCAAGACCATAATGTTGTGTTTCTGTAGTGGTAGAAACAGCAACGCCCTGCCAGGGGAAACAGTGTGTTCAGTCTCCATAACAGGTGTGCTGGGCTCTCAGACCACCTGCTCCTGTTTACAGGCCTCTGGAGGATACGTGTGTGACTAGACTACATACTCCAGCCACTCTGGAATAACCAAGCTTTGCTGAAATATGTATCGCTGATCTGTAGCTTCCATTTTCTATTTTCTATTTACTACAAGGCTGCCTTACTGTTTTGTTTTCGTATTCCATAAATACCCCTATCTAGATTAATAGTAAAACCCATGACGACGCAACATCAGGACCTTAACCCAGCATCGCTAATTTGTTTGTAGATATTTTTCTCTTTAAAAATACATTAGAAGAACCACATTCACTTTTTACATCCTTTGCATTACAAGTAGCTGTCAGTGAATAGACTCTGACGTTCATATCATTGCCGAAATGAGTCCCAGGTGACGTTTTGATGAAAGGTTTCCTGTCTGCGTTATGCTGGATTGATTAGCGTAATTGGTCTGTGTTGCGTGCCTACGATCGGAGCGGGCCCATCGGAGGTTCTGATATCAAGAATTTGATCCATCTTTATCCGTGGTGAGACGCGGGCTACTCTGACTCCGAGTATATGTTAGAGCGATGCAGTTCCAAGACGGCCGCTGAAAGCAAAGCAGCTCAACACATCATCTTTCTCTCTCTATTTACACATGGATTTATTCATTCACTTCATTATTTATTCATTTATTTGGTTTTTGATATTCCCAGGTGCCTGCCGTAGTTTCACAGGCTGTCCAGGACTATGAAGATCCTCTGTGTCATCCCTGGAGCAGAGCTGGCTCAATACATCTCCTGTCTCTCCCAGCCAAACCAAGTATGTCAACGCGTTATACACACAACTCTGTTATGACAGGAAGCACTGCCGCAGGCTATGTTTGTCCGTCAATCAATCCTGTCCCCATAAACTAAATCATGCCAGAATGTGCTTCAAAGGGTTCCACCCAAAAAACAAGTGACAGTTTTCCATCCCCTATGGGCCCAGGCAGACAGTCTAAAGATTTGTCTGGAGGTGTTGTCTTTGAAATAATCACCAAAGCAGGCAAAAAGCAGGATAAACTGAGGAACATGTTTTAAAAGGTAAGGTTTGAAAATAATACACGATAGATTTATGCAATAAGTGTATTTATCAGTGTTCAGCATGAACTTAGAGCGATTCAAACACACCTTGTGTATTTCTGAGCACCTCCAAGAGGTATAATACCTACTAATGGTCTCGTTAATTTAGACAGGGGGGTGTAATCCGCGACCATCTATCAATCCAAAGGTTGAGTGTTCGAGTAGCGTAGGGGACAACTGTAGCATTTTAGCTAAATCTTCCCCAAGTTCACCTAACCTTCATCCTTTTAGTTCTCTTATCCTTTCACGTGAATTATCCTAACCTTTGTCCTTAGTTCATCTTACCAGCAACATAAATTGCCCTTGTAATTGTCCTTTGTTGTTTTGTTGCAACAAGCATCCTGGTCTCAGAGAAAATACATATAGTACTAAACATCCTCCAAGACATACGATAAGTTATATCATCCAATTCGTATGCTATTTTACAATCCAGGTAAAACGTAAGATATTATACGTCCTCTAATTAGTATATTGTACGATCGCTATTCCATTCACAATGTAACATGGAATTGTTCCATGAACTGTTTGATGTGTTATTTGTGCTTTGTTAGAATAATAGGTCATCATTTCCTCAGGATCTTTTATCTCCTCTAGTGGCCTCACCTTTCTCAGCTCTGGTGAAAATCAATGTTTGAAAATGACATCAAAAAATGTATCATCCCCGAGCCGACAAGCCCTCTCCCAAACCATCACCAGAGATAGATCACACTAACCTATCCGACGAGGCACTGACAGGAATGTCAGAATGTCTACAGGGATTCACGAAGGGAATGATGTGAATAAAACATATTTTCTGACAGCTAGGCTACTGAGTATGCAATGTATGGAGGTAAAAGACAAAACGGTTTTATCCACTAATGAATGTCTATCTCTTGAGGGTTCTGTAAGTTGATGTATTATTTCAGATTTGATTGAACTTAAGTACTTACATCATTAGACATCTCAGATAAGTCAGTAGAAGCAGAGAATATTCATATAAATCACACAGATTGCAGATTGCGACTGGCATTTAATTGCTTGATTTAAGTAGACAACCTTCTTTCCTGGGGATGATTACTGGTATTAACCATTTCAGTCAGTCATCTCTCTCTCTCTCTCTCTCTGTTCTCTGTCTCTCTGTCTCTCTGTCTCTCTCTCTCTCTCTCTCTCTCTCTCTCTCTCTCTCTCTCTCTCTCTCTCTCTCTCTCTCTCTCTCTCTCTCTCTCTCTCTCTCTCTCTCTCTCTCTCTCTCTCTCTGTCTCTCTCTCTCTCTCTCTCTCTCTCTCTCTCTCTCTCTCTCTCTCTCTCTCTCTCTCTCTCTCTCTCTCTCTCTCTCTCTCTCTCTCTCTCTCTCTCTCTCTCTCTCTCTCTCTCTCTCTCTCTCTATCCCTCATATGAAGGGATGTAAGGATAGGTCAATGGCAATGGAGGAAAGATAAACTCGTACTGTATAGTGCTGAGAGAGGTTCAGGTCCCTCTGGAAGGGATCTTCAGTGGATGTGAGGAGTCATCCAAAGTCTGGGGTCCACTCCTATGTTTGACTATGGTGCTGCACAGTCAGAAAACATATTTATAGTGTATTGGATTGCTAAAAAAAACATTGAAAGCGTCCCCTGCACACAAACAACCTACCTAGTGTTGATCTCTGATCTAATTTCAGAATTGTTTACAGTTTTGTTTTCAGTATATTAAGGGAATAACTGGATCATTATAGCTTTAACAGATTAATTACAGGATGGAAATAAGAGAACAATGTGTCCTTAAATACAGTCACTCCTGTGATCAAGTTAAGGGTGGACACAGTGTGTGTGTGTGTGTGTGTGTGTGTGTGTGTGTGTGTGTGTGTGTGTGTGTGTGTGTGTGTGTGTGTGTGTGTGTGTGTGTGCGTGTGTGTGTGCGTGTGCGTGTGCGTGTGTGTGTGTGTGTGTGTGTGTGTGATTGTGTGTGTGTATGACATTGCCCTATAAGGAAAGGTGAGAAGAGACAGTGAGAGGAGGAAGAGAGTTAGGTTTCAATTGGGATGGTGCTTTACTGGATTTCACAATATACCTCCGAAGGTGTCATCCTGACATATTCTCACAGTGAACAATGTGTGAATAGAGTCAAGTCATGTTACTCATTGAAGGTCACAGACCTCATATCTGTCTATCTGTACTGTACAAGGAGACAAGCTGAAAGAATGAAGAAAGAGAGAGTGGTGCAGTCAGATCCACATGTAGGAAGACAGATGGGTAGAGAGAAAGAAAGAGCAGTGAAGAGGAGGAGAGAGAAATTATCTCCCTCAGCTCAGAAGAGACCTCCCCAGATGGGACCTTCCTGTTGTATGCAGCACTCCAACACACCTCTGTTTGGTTCTGTCGCTCCATCCACCTCTTCTGAAGAAGCCAGTAAGTAGTGCTGATGGATCTTATGAACAGAGATCCAAGTCTGCTCTGTGACTGCAGCAGCAGCTCAGGGCTGTAATGCCTCTAACAGGAGGAGGAGAGCTGGAGGGGAGGGAAACCCAACAGGATGAAGAGCGGACTGTTGGGTTAATTGAATGTTGATGAGGTGCGTCAAAACTATCATGCTCCAGGCATGCAGGAAGGACATATTCATAGTTAATAACTCCAATCACTTCGGATCTCGACCTCCCCGGTCAGTAAGTTGCTTCTGTCGCGCATCACTGCAGTAACTGTTGTAGTGTTAAATAATATAACAATCTACATTTAATAAACATGATTATCTGACTCCATTTGATATGATAGTAAAACCATGTGCAATCAAGTATTTATTATGCATTTAAATAAGACTATTAAATCACTTTGTAAAATGAATGGATTCACATACAAGGCATGAAGCTTACAAAGCAATACTGACATTAAAACAAAGAATTCACAATTACAGTCATATACATATCCTCAGGTTAACTTACAAGACAAAGCATGAACAAATAGATGCCTACAGTACTAGGGCAGAGGCCTAGAAGCCTAGGAAATGACAACGTATCATACAGCAGTTCAAAATGAACCAGATACAGGATAAGAGAGAAAACAACAGACCCTGTAAATATGTATATTGTCAGGACTTATAGAAGTAGTGGGTGGAGGAGTCAGGCGCGGAGAGCACCCTCTGTATTTTGGTTAGTTAGCTAGCTGTCGTTGAAGCAGGCAGACTAGCTTAGGGGTGTTTTTGGATATTTGTTTCTTTCCTTGGGTCCAGCTCAGTCCCTTTTCCTGCTCCCATTTACCGTGTGTTTGAAAATAAACCCTGAGTGTTTGACGGCAATTTATTTGTCTGTGGTTTTTCGTTCTCACTGTTACTTTGTCACTATTATACTTTGCATGAGTTATGTTCCGGGTCTCGTTACCTTCCCCCCCTAGACTGCCAGGCCAAAGGGATTCGTAACATAAGTGGGGGCTCATCTGGGATCTGTCTTTACTGACACCCACGCCGCTCGTGCAGATTGTTATAGTGGTATAGTTCAGTGTTGAGCGTCATAGCTGATGTAGCATTAGTGTTTGCTATTTGTTGGCTCTTGTGTAGTAGTTCAAGATGGCTACTTTTGATTTGAAATCCTTTTTGGATAACCCTTCGTGGGAGGTTTTTGACAAATGTCGGAGAGTTGATTTACAGACCTTGGCTGACCATTATTCAGTAGCTATTCCGCAGAATGTAGTTAAGACGGAGGTTACAAAGCTGGTGTTAAATGTATTATTGGAAGAGCAGGTGCTTGTGTTACCGCTGCCTGAGTCTACTACCCCTGTGAGGGATGTTGCTGCTCCTCTAAGCCCGATGGTGTCTGAGGCTAAAGCTCCAGCCACATTGTCCCGTTTTGATCCACTCTCCCCACTGTCAACCGGTGATGCCAGGAGGGATGTCCGTTTAACACAGTTCCAACTGGAGGCAGAAGAGAGCCCAAATTAGGCGGGAGACTCTCCAGTTGGAGATGGAGGGAGGGAGAAAAAGAAGGAGACCAGCAGGGAGAAAAAGAAAGAGACCAGCAGCATTTGAAGATGTGTCAAATTGAAAAAGAATGAGAACAGAGGCAGTTAGATTTGGAGATGTGTAATATTGAAAAAGAATGAGAACAGCGGCAGTTAGATTTGGAGATGTGTCAAATTGAAAAAGAACGAGAACAGAGGCAGTTAGATTTGGAGATGTGTCAAATTGAAAAAGAACGAGAACAGAGGCAGTTAGATTTGGAGATGTGTCAAATTGAAAAAGAACGAGAACAGAGGCAGTTAGATTTGGAGATGTGTCAAATTGAAAAAGAACGAGAACAGAGGCAGTTAGATTTGGAGATGTGTCAAATTGAAAAAGAACGAGAACAGAGGCAGTTAGATTTGGAGATGTGTCAAATTGAAAAAGAACGAGAACAGCGGCAGTTAGATTTGGAGATTGTAACGGCGTTCTTCGTTTGTTGAAAGAGAGTCGGACCGAAATGCAGCGTGGTGGTTACTCATGTCTTTAATGAATGAATCGCGGTACATGAAATAACTGATACAAATACAAAACAACAAAACGGAACGTGAAACCTAATTACAGCCTATCTGGTGAAACTACACAGAGACAGGAACAATCACCCACGAAATACAAAGTGAAACCCAGGCTACCTAAATACGGTTCCCCATCAGAGACAACAAGAATCACCTGACTCTGATTGAGAACCGCCTCAGGCAGACAAGCCTATACTAGACACACCCCTAATCAACCACAATCCCAATGCCTACTAAAACCCCAATACGACAATACAATAACCCCATGTCACACCCTGGCCTGAACAAATAATTAAAGAAAACACAAAATACTAAGACCAAGGCGTAACAGAGATGTGTAAAATTGAAAAAGAACGAGAACAGCGGCAGTTAGATTTGGAGATGTGTCAAATTGAGGCAGAAAAAGAACAGTTGGAGTTCAAAATGCGCCAGATGGAACTAGATGCAGAGACAGCGAGGCCTCCGTTACTGCTGTGCCTGTTAGTGAGGCGTCTTCAACAGCTGTAGCTTCCAACACGTTTGACATTAGTAGGCAGATTGCCTTGGTACCTTTGTTCAGAGAGTCAGAGGTTGACTCCTATTTGTGTGTTTTGAACGTATAGCCGTAGCAGTGAAATGTCCTGAAGAGGTATGGTGCCTATTACTTCAGTGTAAATTAACTGGTAAAGCCCAAGAGGTTTTATCAGTGTTACCTCTTGAAGACAGTTTGAATTATGAAGTGGTCAAAGCTACTGTTCTTCGTGCCTATGAGCTTGTGCCTGAGGCATACCGACAGAGATTTAGGTCTCATAGAAAATCTTCTAGTAAGACTTATGTGGAATTTGCTAGAGACAAGGGAAATGTGTTTCATAAATGGCATGCTGCTAGTAAGGTAACTGATTTCAACTCTCTCAGGGAGTTAACAAGGGATGCCTCTTCGTGCCAAGCCACCAACAGGTGTTGGTCTAATTTGTGCGGTTGCTAGGTCTGAAACGAAATAGGTGCCTCAGGCTAACTGTAGTTTGAATGTCCCAGTCCCCGACCGCAGTTATGAACCGTTCATTTTCGAGGGGTTTGTGTCCCTAACGAATGACAGAGCATCTCAGCGTCCGGTTAAAATCCTTAGAGATACTGGTAGTAGTCATTTATATTGTCTGTTAAAATCCTTGTCAATTACACACTGGGTGGCAAGTGCATATCACCCAGAGTCTCAGGGTGCACTTGAACGATGGCATCAGATACTAAAGTCTATGCTACGTAAATATTGTTTAGAATCTGAGAAAGATTGGGAGTTCCTCTAGTTTTGTTTGCTGCTCGTGAAACTGTGCAGGAGTCCCTAGGTTTCAGCCCGGGCTGAACTAGTGTTTGGTCACACAGTGAGAGGACCAATGAAAGTCCTTAAAGAACAGTTTGTGTCCCAAGAGTTGTGTACAGGAGATGAGAATGTGACTCCTTGCTGTCCCCAGTCCATCTGGCCATGCTGCTGCTCCAGTTTCAACTGTTCTGCCTTACTATTATTCAACCATGCTGGTCATTTATGAACATTTGAACATCTTGGCCACGTTCTGTTATAATCTCCACCTGGCACAGCCAGAAGAGGACTGGCCACCCCACATATGCTCTCTCTAATTCTCTCTTTCTTTCTCTCTCTCGGAGGACCTGAGCCCTAGGACCGTGCCCCAGGACTACCTGACATGATGGCTCCTTGCTGTCCCCAGTCCACCTGACTGTGCTGCTGCTCCAGTTTCAACTGTTCTGCCTTATTATTATTCGACCATGCTGGTCATTTATGAACATTTGAACATCTTGGTCATGTTCTGTTATAATCTCTACCCGGCACAGCCAGAAGAGGACTGGCCACCCCACATAGTCCGGTTCCTCTCTAGGTTTCTTCCTAGGTTTTGGCCTTTCTAGGGAGTTTTTCCTAGCCACCGTGCTTTTACACCTGCATTGTTTGCTGTTTGGGGTTTTAGGCTGGGTTTCTGTACAGCACTTTGAGATATCAGCTGATGTACGAAGGGCTATATAAATACATTTGATTTGATTTGATTTGATTTGGACTACGTTAGTCGCTTTCGTGAGCGCCTACTCCAAGCCTGTGCTCTCGCAAAGGAAGTTCTGTGTTCCTCACAGAGGAGTATGAAAAGACATTATGATAAACAGACTGTTTCTCATCCACTACAGCCAGGTGACCAAGTACTGGTGTTTTTCCCTGTTCAAGGATCTTCACTGTCAGTTCGTTTCACTGCATCTTATTTCATTGAAAATAAATAAAGTGAAACTGATTATGTGCTTCAAACTCCTGATAGAAAACGGCATTCTCGTGTGTGCCACATTAACATGTTGAAAGCATATCACACCCGACCAATCACCCAGTTAGATGGTTCAAAAACAGAGGCAGGTACTGCTGTCTCTTCTGCTTCTACTGCTATGATAGTGGACTGTCATATTGATGATGTTGATGGAGATGGATTGGAGTTGCGCAATACTCAGCAGCAGTTAGATTGCCCAACTCAGAAATGCTGCTGTCTATCCAGTCAGGTCTGGTTCATTTAACGGACGGACAGGCCAACGATATTGTGAGGCTGCTACACAGTTTTCCAGGTCTCTTTAATGACGTTCCTACTCGCACAAACGTGTTGGAACATGACAATGTTGGAAATGCTGCCCCTATCAAGCAACACCCATATAGTGTCAACGCTTCTAAGAGGAAGACAATGATGGATGAGGTGAGATATTTGTTGGAGAATGACCTGGCTAAGCCAAGTTCAAGCCCTTGGAGTTCTCCTTGCACTCTGGTTCCTAAACCTGATGGTACGTCCAGGTTATGTACGGATTATCGAAAGGTAAATTCTGTCACAATGCCAGATTCGTTCCTGTTACCCAGACTGGATGACTGTATTGACACTGTTGGTGCTGCTACCTATGTAACTAAGTTGGACCTCTTAAAAGGTTACTGGCAGGTTCCGTTAACTTCACGTGCTTCTGAGATTTCTGCCTTTGTGACCCCAGACAACTTCCTATAGTACTCAGTCATGGCTTTTGGGATGCAGAATGCACCAGCCACTTTCCAACGACTGGTTAACTCCGTATTAGCTGGTGTTCCCAATTGTAGTGCATACCTTGATGATCTAGTGATTTATACGTCTGAGTGGTCAGATCATGTTGGGTAGTATGTGAACGGTTGGCAGCTGCTTCTCTAACCCTGAACTTGGCAAAGTGCGAGTTTGGGAAGGCTACTGTTACCTATCTCGGTAAAGAGGTCGGCCATGGACAGGTGGCCCCTGTTGATGCCAAGGTCTTGGCTATAACTGCATTCGCCGCACCTGCCACCAGACGAGAGCTACGCCACTTTTTAGGGATGTTTGGCTACTACCGTAGATTCGTAACTGTGTGTGTGTCAGTGGAGGCTGCTGAGGGGAGGATGGCTTAGAATAATGTTTGAAATGGAGTAAATGGAATTGTATAAAACACTTTTTTTCCACCATTCCAGCAAAACTATTGCTACAATTAATTTCTACCTCCATCCCTCCCTCTCTCCTCCTCTCCTTCCAACATCATATTGTACCACGTTATAGTGGGAGGTGCAGGTGATCCCAGTAATAATCAGGGTCCCTTTGGATCTGGGATGCAGTCCTTACCCGATGTGTCACACAGCGATGACTAGTTTGATCAACTACCTGCCTGACAAACAAAGTTGTGTTAGTTAGAGGGAAGGAAATAAAGCGAGCGAAAGAGAGAGTGGAAGAGAGAGCGAGAGAGAAAGTCAGATGTAATCATCTGTCACTTGACTAATTACAGTAATAACAGCCAGTATGAAGATGAATGTCTTGTTTTTCTACCTGCATCAAACCAGTGGAGTTAACACTATACTCTCTCCACTCAACACAAAGCAGTGCAGTTTTTTTGAGCAAATTGTTTATTATTTTCTCTCAGTCCCTGTACTGGTTGACTCAATATCATGACCTTTAACCTTGAGGTAGTAATGTATTTTGTTTTTATTAAAATGTCATTTCCCTTTTGTACCCAGCCATGGATAAAATTTAAACATTTGACTTAAGGCAAACATGACAGAATTAGAGGAACAATGTTCCAAAACACAATGCTAATGACTCTCCCAAGGCTTCAGTTGACCAGAATTGAATTGACACGTTCTGCTATCTGTCTGGACAAATCACCTGACACCCATTTACACCTTCAAGTCAATCCTATGGACTGACAGATTGTGTCATCAGACAGATGGAGAGATGACCCAGAATTGGCATTGATTCACTAATCAGCCTCTCCATCACGTGACATCAGTACTGATGACAGCAATGACCACTGTGTCACGCCTCACCTTCCCCCCCCCGGTCCCCAAGGAGTCACACAGTCGACATGGCGGCACCGGGAAAAAGGTAACCTGTCTGTTCCGTCCACCAGGGGCGTTAAGAAGAAATCTTACCCTATGAGGTCCAGAACCTGCTGGTTCTCTCTTCTACCTGACAATGAATTGCACCCATCCACGTGGGGTCCCAGGTCTAATTCAGGGCCTGATTAGAGGGGAAGAATGGGGGGGAAAAACATTACAACTGGCTTTCTAGGTCCAGATTTGAATTTGAGGGCTCTATACCATCGTACTCCTATAGTCCAGAGGGCTATGACAACATAGTATAACCCATAATGGGGCTCAGCAGGGTCCAATCTATTACACTAAGTATGTGTCTAGCCCTGAAATACCACATCAGAACCACAGTTTCTGTTCACTCACTAACTCAGCCACTCATCCCGCTAGGCTCTATGGATTTCACTGTAAATAATGGCACCTTGCTGATAGGCTGGATCTATTCAATCCATTCTAAATCCCTCAGGAGACGAGTGGATGTCATTCTACCTTCCTGTTATACATATGTCCCCTTAGTGAACAGCTTTTCTGCTTGATATGTTTTAGAACATCCTCTGTGAGGTTTCTGAGAGATGTGATACGTCTAAGCATACAGAGTATGTGATTACACAAGTCGTTATGTTTTAGGACATCCTCTGTGAGGTTTCTGAGAGATGTGATACGTCTAAGCATACAGAGTATGTGATTACACAAGTCGTTATGTTTTAGGACATCCTCTGTGAGGTTTCTGAGAGATGTGATACGTCTAAGCATACAGAGTATGTGATTACACAAGTCGTTATGTTTTAGGACATCCTCTGTGAGGTTTCTGAGAGATGTGATACGTCTAAGCATACAGAGTATGTGATTACACAAGTCGTTATGTTTTAGGACATCCTCTGTGAGGTTTCTGAGAGATGTGATATGTCTAAGCATACAGAGTATGTGATTACACAAGTCGTTATGTTTTAGGACATCCTCTGTGAGGTTTCTGAGAGATGTGATATGTCTAAGCATACAGAGTATGTGATTACACAAGTCGATATGTTTTAGGACATCCTCTGTGAGGTTTCTGAGAGATGTGATACGTCTAAGCATACAGAGTATGTGATTACACAAGTCGATATGTTTTAGGACATCCTCTGTGAGGTTTCTGAGAGATGTGATACGTCTAAGCATACAGAGTATGTGATTACACAAGTCATTATGTTTTAGGACATCCTCTGTGAGGTTTCTGAGAGATGTGATATGTCTAAGCATACAGAGTATGTGATTACACAAGTCGTTATGTTTTAGGACATCCTCTGTGAGGTTTCTGAGAGATGTGATATGTCTAGGCATACAGAGTATGTGATTACACAAGTCATTATGTTTTAGGACATCCTCTGTGAGGTTTCTGAGAGATGTGATATGTCTAAGCATACAGAGTATGTGATTACACAAGTCGTTATGTTTTAGGACATCCTCTGTGAGGTTTCTGAGAGATGTGATATGTCTAAGCATACAGAGTATGTGATTACACAAGTCGTTATGTTTTCTAGCAGCCATTTTTCAAATAGAAAAATGCTCTATGAGATGCATCAGTCAAAATTTGACTATTAAATTCCTATTCATTATTCCATATCCATTCCTTTTGAGAACACACATTGCAGAATAATGTTTTTTTATAGGCTGAGGGTCTCTTAGCTCTGCGGTTGTTTTACAAGCAGTGGTGAGACAAATAAAGTGCTGTACAGCTGATGTGTAATTCAATTCAATTTGAATAGAAACACAGCTTGTGGTTGGTCACGGAGGCCCCGGCATTTTACCCAAGTCTGTTTGTCAAAGTTAAATAGGTGTGTTTAAAAACCTGTTAATGTTATGCAGACATAGGCAAGGATGACTTTGTTTTTATTTTACTTCACCTTTATTTAACCAGGTAGGCCAGTTGAGAACAAGTTCTCATTTACAACTGCGACCTGGACAAGATAAAGCAAAGCAGTGCAACACAAACAACACAGAGTTACACGTGGAATAAACAAACATACAGTCAATAACACAATATAAAAAGTCTATGTACTGTACAGTATGTGCAAATTAAGTAAGATTAGGGAGGTAAGGCAATAAATAGGCCATAGTGGCAAAATAATTACAATTTAGCAATTAAACACTGGAGTGATAGATGTGCAGTAGATGAATGTGCAAGTAGAGATAATGGGGTGCAAAGGAGCAAAAATAAAAAAAATATGTCTATTTACAGATGGGCTATGTACAGATGCACTGATCTGTAAGCTGCTCTGACAGCTGATGATTAAAGCTAGTGAGGGAGATACGAGTCTCCAGCTTCAGTGATTTTTGCAATTCATTCCAGTCATTGGCAGCAGAGAGCTGGAAGGAAAGGTGGTAGAAGGAGGAAATGGCTTTGGGGGTGACCAGTGAAATATACCTGCTTGAGCACGTGCTACGGGTGGGTGCTGCTATGGTGACCAGTGAGCTGAGATAAGGCGAGGGTTTACCTAGCAAATACTTATAGGTGACCTGGATCCAGTGGGTTTGGCGACAAATATGATGCGAGGGCCAGTCAACGAGAGCATACAGGTCGCAGTGGTGGGTAGTATATGGGTTTTTGGTGACAAAACGGATGGCACTGTGATAAACTGTGTCCAATTTGCTGAGTAGAGTATTGGAGGCTATTTTGTAAATGACATTGCCGAAGTGAAGGATCGGTAGGATAGTCAGTTTTACAAGGGTATGTTTGGCAGCATGAGTGAAGGAGGCTTTGTTGTGAAATAGGAAGCCGATTCTAGATGTAATTTTGGATTGGAGATGCTTAACTTTTTATGGCTACAGGGGCAGTATTGAGTAGGTTGGATGAAAAGGTGCCCATTAAAAATGGCCAGCTCCTCAGTCTCAGTTGCTAATATATGCATGTCATTATTAGTATTGGATAGAAAACACGTTGAAGTTTCTAAAACTATTTGAATTATGTTTGTGAGTATAAAATAACTCATATTGCAGGCAAAAACCTGAGAACTTTTTTCTGGGGGTGGCAGATTTTCAACCTAGCTCTCATTGAAATTACAGCGAGATATGGATGAGTTTTCACTTCCTACGCCTTCCACTAGATGTCAACAGTCAAAAGAACTTTGTCTGATGACTCTAATGTGAAGGGGGTTCGAAAGAGACATGAAATAGTCACCACTGCCATGAGTTGACCATGCTTTCACTATGCGCGTTCACAAGGGAAGGACCTGCGTTCCACAGGTCATCTGAAGTCATTCTAATTCTCCAGTTGGAACATTATTCAAGATGTATGTAAACAACATTCTAAAGATTGATTTAGTACATCATTTGAAATCTTTCTACCGACTGTTACGGAACTTTTGGACATTTTGTCACGTTATAGTGGACGCGCTTTGTGACTTTGGAATTGTTTACCAAAAGCTCTAACCAAAGTAGCTAATTGGACATAAATAACGGACATTATTGAACAAATCAAGCATTTATTGTGGACCTGGGATTCCTAGGACTGCATTCTGATGAAGTTCATCAAGCGTTTTTTAAAAATCTGACACAGCGGTTGCATGAAGGAGAGGTATATCTATAATTCCATGTCTATAACTTGTATTATCATCTACATTTATGATGAGTATTTCTGTTGAATGACGTGGCTATGCAAAATCACTGGATGTTTTTGGAACTTGTGAATGGAATGCTCCAATGTAAACTCAGATTTTCTGATATAAATAGGAACTTCATAAAACAAAACATGCATTTATTGTGTAAAATTAAATCCTATGAGTGTCATCTGATGAAGATTATCAAAGGTTAGTGATTCATTTTTCTCTCTCTCTCTTTTGCTGGTAAAATTGGCTGTATATTTTAGTGAGTTGTTGGTGAGCTAACATAATCGTTTGTGGTGCTTTCCCCGTAAATCCTATTTGAAATCGGACACTGTGGTGGGATTAACAACAAGACTACATTTAAAAATATATAAGATATATGTTTGTTTGAGGAATTTTAATGATGAGATTTCTGTTCTTTTGAATATGGCGCCCTGTACTATCACTGTTTGTTTACTTGCATTTAAGAGCAGTTGGAGGCCACGGAAGGAGAGTTGTAATGGCAATGAAGCTCATCCGGAGGTTTGTTAACGGGATTGATTTGACAACACCCAGTGAAATAGCAGCGCGCCAAAAATCAAAAACAGAAATACACATAATAATAATTCATAAATCATACAAGTGTTATACATCAGTTTAAAGATTAACTTCTTGTTATCCAGCCACAGTGTCAGATTTCAAAAAGGTTTGGCGTTTGCAAACCATGCGATTGTCTGAGGACAGCGCCCAGCACACCAACACATGACAATCATATTTCAACCCGCCAGGCGGGACACACAAGTCAGGAGTAATGATATAATTCATGCCTTACCTTTGAAGATCTTCTTCTGTTGGCACTCCAATATGTCCATTAAACATCACAAATGGTACTTTTGCTTGATAAATTCTGTCGTTATATCCCCAAAATGTCAATTTATTTGGAGCGTTTGATTCAGAATATACACCGGTTCCAACTCACGCAACATGACTACAAAGTATCTAATAAGTTACCTGTAAACTTGATCCAAACATTTCAAACAACTTTCCTAATACAACTTTAGGTATTTTTAAATGTAAATAATTGATCAAATTTAAAAAGCATGCCCAACACAACAGTACACTTGGCTACTTCTACTGGCCATTTCTCAAAGGAAAAACATTGACCAATGTCTAAAGACTAAACACATCTAGTGGAAGCAGTAGCACCTACAACCAAGTGCCTTAGAAATCTAGATCCACATAGAAAACCCATTGAAAACACTGTCACCTCAACAACAACAATAATTCCTAGATGGTTTGTCCTCTGGGTTTCGCCTGCCAAATAAGGTCTGTTATACTCACAGACATCATTCAAACAGTTTTAGAAACTTCAGAGTGTTTTCTATCCAAATCTACCATTACCATTATATGCATATCCTAGCTTCTGGGCCTGAGTAGCAGGCAGTTTACATTGGGCATGCTTTTTATCCGGACATAAAAATAGTGCCCCCTAGCCTTAAGAAGTTTTTAACACAGTGTCCAAAGAAGGGACAGAAGTATACAGAATGGTGTTGTCTGTGTTGAGGTGGATCAGAGAATCACCAGCAGCAGGAGTGACATCATTGATGTATACAGAGAAAAGAGTCTGCCTGAGAATTGTACTCTGTGGCACGCTCATAGAGACTGCCAGAGGTCCGGACAACAGGCCCTTCGATTTGACACACTGAACTCTGTCTGAGAATGAATGATAATTGAGTAGTGGGGAACACACATTAGAATGTATGCTTATTCTGAAATAGACAAGGGATTGCAAACAGTTCTGAGATTACATATTTCTGCAGAAACAAGCATAATACAAGCGATACAGAGGAGGCTGGTGGGGGGAGTTATATGAGGATAGGCTTGTTGTATGGAAATGAGTCAGTCCTGAGTAGTTTCATGACATATTGCTTTAGAAAAAAGCATCTCATGGATGGCAATATATACGCATTCCAGAGGAGGCTAGTGGGAGGAGTTATAGGAGGACAGGCTCGTTGTAATGGCTGGAATGGAATGAATGGAACGAAGTCAAACACATCAAATACATGGAAACCATGCGTTTGACTTGTTTCCATTCACTCCTTTCAAGCCATTACAATGAGCCCTTCATCCTATAACCCCTCCCACCATCCTCCTCTGATTCATTCAAATGAGCATTACCTTTTCCCATTGCAAACGTAGACCCCTGCCCTGCTGCTTGCAACTTTAGCTAAAAACCAATGATCCAGAACAGACACCTGGCTACTTCTCTGTTGAGGCTGCCAATCATCCAAATGAATATCAATACATTACACTTGATACAATCAACATAGGGATGAATATCCCTTCAGCACAAGCACACAAAGCGAAGGGTCTATCCAGGGTCCTGAAAAATGATATTACTCTGTGGTGACTTCCTGAACCCTTTATCTTCACCACAACACATTTCCTGCATGGGGTTTGAGGAAGAAGCATCATTTCCTGACTGGCACTTTTATCAGTGTCTTATAAAAAAAATACTTTTCAATAACAGAAATAGCAGAAGTGAATACCACTCTGTGACTATAGTAGGGAGAGGATGAGTGTACAGGAATACAGATGAGTGAATGTTTGACCTTTCCACAAACAGACCTTGGCTTCATTCAACAGAACTCCTGTGTTAATTTCTCGGCGACATTCAAAACAAAATTGCACAGAATATTCTAAATCCAGCAACACATCATCCAATATTGGATTTACCACAACACATTTCCTGCATGGGGTTTGAGGAAGAAGCACCATTTCCTGACTGGCACTTTTACCAGTGTGTCTCATAAAAAAAATCCTAGCTTATCCTTTATCCTTATCCTTCCAGACTCACATGAACTTGTTATGGCTGAGATCCCGTTACCGGGAGCGATATAACAACAACCAGTCAGTCTAGTGGACTTCTACATGTTTCAGGTTGTCACGTTTGATGATGGTACAGGACTCTGGTACAGGAAAAGTTACTACACCTAATATATCTGGAGAACAAACCCAATAGGAGTAGGAGTCTAGACACACATTGTCAGACTGACAAAGAGACATACTGTGGGTAGCAGTTTAGAGCACACTACATAAGGAAATACCACACACTCAGGTCACAGGTGAAATATTGAACTGACACGGACTAGTGGTTGTACCGTATTTAACACTTGACGCTTGTCATGGTGGGTGGAGACGGAGGAAGGGAAGGCAGCATGCAAATAAAACATCTTAACCACATTTGGTCAAAAAATCTGACATACTTTGTCTGTTTACTGAAAGAAGGCGTCATGTTACATGGCCCAGATTGACAGATTGGAGTGAAGCACTGGCTCAGATTTGTATTAGAAACATAAATCCTCAAAGCCTATTTTTCAGTTACTTAGCAACTACAAATTACTTCTTTGTGTGTCACTTCCCAGTCAGACACAAAACTGGTAATCAGAGCTGGCACACAAGTTGTGGTTGGTAGGGGAGTGTTTGAGAACACATGGTGTGAACACATTTTCAATACTGTGTCACTTACACTGCACTCACCCATTTGAACATTCAGGCATGCACACACATATACACGCACACACACCCACACCCACACACATATACACGCACACACACCCACACCCACACACATATACACGCACACACACCCACACCCACACACATATACACGCACACACACCCACACCCACACACATATACACGCACACACACCCACACCCACACACATATACACGCACACACACCCACACCCACACACATATACACGCACACACACCCACACACACACACATATACACGCACACACACCCACACCCACACACATATACACGCACACACACCCACACCCACACACATATACACGCACACACACCCACACCCACACACATATACACGCACACACACCCACACCCACACACATATACACGCACACACACCCACACCCACACACATATACACGCACACACACCCACACCCACACACATATACACGCACACACACCCACACCCACACACATATACACGCACACACACCCACACCCACACACATATACACGCACACACACCCACACCCACACACATATACACGCACACACACCCACACCCACACACATATACACACACACACACCCACACCCACACACATATACACGCACACACACCCACACCCACACACATATACACGCACACACACCCACACACACACACATATACACGCACACACACCCACACCCACACACATATACACGCACACACACCCACACCCACACACATATACACGCACACACACCCACACCCACACACATATACACGCACACACACCCACACACACACACACATATACACGCACACACACCCACACCCACACACATATACACGCACACACACCCACACCCACACACATATACACGCACACACACCCACACCCACACACATATACACACACACACCCACACCCACACACATATACACGCACACACACCCACACACACACACATATACACGCACACACACCCACACCCACACACATATACACGCACACACACCCACACCCACACACATATACACGCACACACACCCACACCCACACACATATACACGCACATATACACGCACACACACCCACACCCACACACATATACACGCACACACACCCACACCCACACACATACACACGCACACACACCCACACCCACACACATATACACGCACACACACCCACACCCACACACATATACACGCACACACACCCACACACATATACACGCACACACACCCACACCCACACACATATACACGCACACACACCCACACCCACACACATATACACGCACACACACCACACACATATACACGCACACACACGCACACCCACACACACACACACACACACATATACACGCACACACACCCACACACCCACACACATATACACGCACACACACCCACACACCCACACACATATACACGCACACACACCCACACCCACACACATATACACGCACACACACACATATACACGCACACACACACACACCCACACACACACACACACATATACACGCACACACATGCACACATACACGCACACACATGCACACACATATACACACATATACACACACACGCACACACGCACACACATATGCATGCACACACATTTACATTTACATTTAAGTCACAAACAGGCACACAAACGCATACACCTTATGACATCCAGTGGAACAGCCACTTACAATAGTGCATCTAAACATGAGAAGGATTACTTACCCTATCCTAGGTATTCCTTAAAGAGGTGGGGTTTCAGGTGTCTCCGGAAGGTGGTGATTGACTCCGCTGTCCTGGCGTCGTGAGGGAGTTTGTTCCACCATTGGGGGGCCAGAGCAGCGAACAGTTTTGACTGGGCTGAGCGGGAACTGCACACACATATACACTCACACGCACACCCACACACGCACACACATATACACGCACAAACATGCACACACGCACACACATATACACACACACACACGCACACCCACACACATATACACGCACAAACAGGCACACACGCACACCCACACACATACACGCACAAACATGCACACGCGCACACACATGCACATGTATATTTATGAAATCAAATTGACAATCAAGCTGACCTAAGGACCAGTGATTGACATCCAACTGGATCTCATATAAAATAATATGATAACCACTTATTGCTTCACTAAACAATTGCAGTTGAATCTTCTGTCTAAATAGTCTCTCATGTCAGATGTGTACACATAAACTATCCCTATGTATTGTCATAGGGCCTCGGGGCAAAATAGCTAAAAAATATTAATAAAACGTACATAGGCACACAAGAGCTCACAGACAGACAGACCGTTTCTCCAGCATTAACAGGACAGATGGCCCAATCACATCTGAGGATGACTTGTCACATCAGTCAGAGCCCGCCCCTCTCGTTAATCAAGATATACACTACACAGCCAAAGGTATGTGGACACCTGCTCGTCAAACATCTCATTCCAAAATCATGGTCATTAATATGGAGTTGGTCCTCCCTTTGCCGCTATAACAACCTCAACTCTTCTGGGAAGGTTTTCCACTAGATGTTGCAACATTGCTACAGGGATTTCCATTCAGCCACAAGAGCATTAGTGAGGTTGGGCACTGATGTTGGGTGATTAGGCCTGGCTAGCAGTCAGTGTTCCAATTCATCCCAAAGGTGTTTGATGGGGTTGAAGTCAGGGCTCTGTGTAGGCCAGTCAAGTTCTTCCACACCAATCTCGACAAACCATTTCTATATGTACCTCGCGTTGTGCACAGGGGGATTGTCATGCTGAAACAGGAAAGGGCCTTTCCAACTGTTGCCACGAAGTTGGAAGCACAGAATTGTCTAGAATGTCATTGTATGCTGTAGCATTCAGATTTCCCTTCATTGCAACTAAGGGGCCTAGCCCGAACGTTGAAAAACAGTTCCAGACCATTAATCCTCCTCCATCAATCATTACAGTTTGCACAATGCCAACTGTTTGGAACTCGGTAGTGAGTGTTGCAACCGAGGACAGAATATGTTTTACACGCTACACACTTCAGCACTGGGTGGTCCCGTTCTGTGAGCTGAGCCATTGTTGCTCCTAGACATTTCAATACACAATAACAGTAGTTACAGTTGACTGTAGGACAGAAATTTGACAAACTGACTTGTTGGAAAGGTGCCATGTTGAAAGTCACTGAGCTCTTCAGTACGGGCCATTCTACTGCCAATGTTTGTCTATGGAGATTGCATGTTCGTGTGCTCGATTTTATACACCTGTCAGCAACGGGTGTGGCTGAAATTGCCAAATTATCTAATTTGATGGGATGTCCCGTGGAGTGTACATTACCCACATGATCTTCACTTATAAACGTTAGGTAAATTTTACACTACATTTCTGCCTACGCCATTTCTGAAAAGACTGGACATGTACAAGAATATTGATATTCATAAACCTGGCGCACGTCATACGTATGTTTCCCGTTATAAATCAGAGGTGTCATAAACTGTTTGCGCGTGAACAAGCATTAAAATTCCTCCTCGAAAACACCTCCATTCACCTTTTATGGTGACAATAATGCCCTTTATTTGCTGAAAAATACATATTTTATGTTCATTTTCATGGTGTTACATTTTTTTGTGTTAAGAGGTGTTGATTTAAGAGTTGTTTTTACACCCTCTCTGCTCATAAAACTCCCAGGTGAGAGTTACTGTACAGAGGTTGTGTCGTGACACTGAGCAGTGTCGATTAAGCTTCCGGTAACTTGAAACTAACTTTTCCTGCTTCTACATCTGTATTGCTTGCTGCTTGGGGTTTTAGCTGGGTTTCTATATAGCACTTTGTGACATCGGCTGATATAAAATGGGCTTTATAATAAATTTGATTGATTGAATGATTTTCATCTAATTGCCAACTGTGCTAGGACAGCTGGAATTGCGAAGCAGTGTAGTTAGCTGGTGGCCAAAACTTGTTACAGTATATCGGATAAGTGAATGGTAGAGATATTTGTTTGTAGATATAGCTGCATCTGAGAAGTATAGATTTAGAAGGTTGCTAGCTGGCTAACATGGTTAGTGAACGTTGGCGGGAACTTCATTCGTTCATTAAATTAGCGATTTGAGAAAATTCATCGAAATCCAAAAGGATCAGAGTTAAGCTGTACTGTTTTGTGATTTCAACCATGTGCGTGTTGAGGCCAACTAACATCAGTGGTGCAGTAGGTGCGTGGTGTTGATTGGGGTGTGACCTAATGTTAGTGTGATCAATTTGAGCCTTGTTTGGTGCAGCATGTAGCTTTCCAGGAAGTGAAGGTAACAACAAGGCCATTATCTACTCATTTGTTTTTCAAAATGCATAACATTATAATGAAGCGTTTGTCTGGCCCCAAAAAATATTAGATAGCTAGCTCGCAAGCTACAACACCGACCAACATCTTGCAAATTTCTTAGCGCTAACGTTAACTAGCTAGAGCACGTGTCCAGACGTGATAGGGTTGTCCTTAGTCATTTAGATGTCTATGGTGTGTGCTTGTTGTTAATCACAGATCAGACATTGTGTTCAAGCCAATATGGCTTGAAATGTATTGGCCAGTTTCTTTCCAATAGATTTTATTGGTGGTGGTGACTGTTTGTAGCTTGTTAGATACGTTGGTTGATTTCACTGGAATATCCCCAGCTCCTCAGGCATTTGCCAAATGTCACTTAAAAATGACATTGTGTATAATTGCATTTGGAGGAGTGCAGTGTAACATGTTGGTGAAGGTCCAATATAAGCAATGCAAGAAGTTACAGCCTGGGTTCTCTTATGGATATTTCACCAATCAAGGTGAATATATGAACCGTCTGATGTATTTTCTTAATTGAACCCTTAGACTTGATTTGGGTCAGACCCATTCTGTGGCTTATCTCTCTGTATTCTGATTAGTCTCTATTTTTTGTGTTCAAATAGGTTTGAACGGCCCTCTGCAGCACAAATACAAATGTTTGATGATTCCCAAACTGAGGTGGAGGAGGATGTCCTGCTGGACCTGATTGAGGCCAATCCAGAGCTGTGCCTCACAATCAAAGATCATGATGAATGTATCTTTCTACAGTCTCACATAATAATATTGAGTAACATGAATGTGTAGATTGATTAACGAATAATGTCAAGAATAATGGCGCCGGATGGGATGGCTGCCGTTTTACAGGCTCCTACCCAAATGTGCTTTTCTGTTTTTTACAAAATGTTGCTGCTACCATCTCTTATGACCGGAAAGAGCTTCTGGACATCAGAACAACGATTACTTACCTTGAACTGGACAAAGATTTTCTCTTTAATGAGTCCGATGCGAAGGATATACTGCTTTGTTGAAACAAGGCCCAATCCCGTCATCAGCATGGAGAAAAAGGTGGAGGAGGGCGGAGTGCCTTGTAAGAATTTGCTGACAAGTGAACCACCACTACCCTTGTTATTATTGGCCAAAGTGCAATCATTGGAAAACAAACTGGACGATCTACGATTAAGACTATCCTAGCAATGGGACATTAAAAACTGTAATATCTTATGTTTCATTTAGACTTGGCTGAACGTCAACACTAATAATATAGAGCTGACTGTCTTACCCGTGTTTCCGAAGGATAGAGCAGCTAAGTCTGGTAAGATGAGAGGCGTGTGTGTGTATATATATTTGTCAATAACTGCTGGTATGCAATGTCTAATATTAAAGAAGTCTCGAGGTATTGCTCGCCTGAGGCAGGACACCTCATGATAAGCTGCAGACAACACTACCAACCTAGAGAGTTCTCATCTATATTATTCGTAGCCGACTATTTACCACCACAAACTGATAATGGCACTAAGACCGCACTCTAGGCCACCTTTACTCACACAGAGACGCATACAAGGCTCTCCCTCCATTTGGCAAATCTACCATAATTCTATCTCCTTGATTCCTGCTTACAAGCAAAAACTAAAGCAGGAAGTACCAGTGACTCGCTCAATACGGAAGTGCTCAGATGACGACGATTCTATGCTACAGGACTGGTTTGCTAGCACAGACTGGAATATGCCACTGGATTCTTCCGATGGCATTGAGGAGTATACCACCTCAGTCACTGGCTTCATCAATAAGTGCATCGATGACGTCATCCCCACAGTGACGTACATACATTTCCCAACCAGAAGCCATGGATTATGTACAGACAACATCCGCACCGAGCCTCTAGCTCACTAATCTGGACGCTTACAAGAAATCTCTCTATGCACTCAGACGAACAATCAAACAGGCAAAGCGTCAAAACAGGACTAAGATTGAATCCTACTCCACCGACTCTGATGCTCATCGGATCTGGCAGGGCTTGAAAACTATTGAGGACTACAAAGGGAAACCCAGCCATGAGTTGCCTAATGATGCAAGCCTACCAGACAAGCTAAATGCATTTTTTTTGCTTGTTTCGAGGCAAGCAACACTGAAGAATGCATGATCACACTCTCCATGGCTGATGTGAGCAAGACTTTTAAACAGGTCAACATTCACAAAGCCGTGGGGCCAGATGGATTACTAGGATGTGTACTCAAAGCATGTGCAGACCAACTGGCGAGTGTCTTCACTGACATGTTCAACCTCTCCCTGACTGAGTCTGTTATACCTACATATTTCAAACAGACCACCATAGTCCCTGTGCCCAAGGAAGCAAAGGTAACCTGCCTAAATGATTACCGCCCGGTAGCATTCATATAGATAGCTATGAAGTGCTTTGAAAGGCTGGTCATGACTCACATTAACACCATCATGCCAGAATCTCTACACCCACAATTTGCAAACCGTCCCAACAGATCCACAGATTACACTGCCCTTTCCCACGTGGACAAAAGGAACATCTATGTGAGAATGTTGTTCATTGACTACAGCTCAGCGTTCAACACCATAGTGCCCACAAAGCTCCTCGCTAATTACATCACATCTTCCTCTGCAACTGGGTCCTGCACTTCCTGAAGGGTTGTCCCCAGGTGGTAAGGGTAGGGAACAACACATCTGTCACGCTGAACGTCAACATTTGGGCCCCTCGGTGGTGCTTGCTTTGTCCCCCCGTACTTCCTTTTCACTCACGACTGCGTGGCCAATCACAACTCCAACACCATCATCAAGTTTGTTGATGACACCACAGCCTATTGCGAGGTTTGAGACCTGGTAGTGTGGTTCCAGGGCAACAACCTCTTTCTCACAATGTGATCAAGACAAAGGAGGTGGTCGTGGACTATAGGAAAAGGAGGGCCGAACAGGCCCTCATTAACATCGACAGGACTGAAGTGGAGCGGGTCGAGAGCTTCAAGATCCTTGGTGTTCACATCAGCAACAAACTATCATGGTCCAAACACACCAAGACAGTTGTGAAGAGGGCATGACAACACCTATTCCCCCTCAGGAGACTGAAAAGATTTGGCATGGGTCCCCAGATCCTCAAAAAGTTCCACAGCTACACCATCGAGAGCATCCTGACCTGTGACATCACTGCCTGGTATGGCAACTGCTCGGCATCTGACCTTAAGGCACTACAGAGCGTCCAGTACATCACTGGGGCCAAGCTTCCTGACATCCAGGATCTATATACTAGGCGTTGTCAGAGGAAGGTTAAAAAAATTGTCAAATACTCCAGTCACCCAAGTCATACACTGTTCTCTCTTCTACCGCATGGCAAGTGGTACCGGAGTGTCAAGTCTAGGACAAAGGCTCCCTAACAGCTTTTACCCCAAGCCACAACAGCTAATCAAATGGCCACCTGGAATTCCTTCTATATTGACCCCCCCCCCACACACTTGTTTTGTACACTGTTGCTACTCACTGTTTATTCTCTATGCACAGTCACTTTACAAATTATGTTATGTTATTTACAACCTCATGCTAATCGCATTAGCCTACATTAGCTCAACCGTCCCGTAGAAGGGACACCGATCCTGAAATTACTGTAACTCTTGAACCACATTGTTGTTTATGAGGTTAAGTAATGACCTAGTGAGTTCTGAGCCTTTGAGCACTGAGGTCAACAGTAAACACACACACTGCGTTCTGCTTTTACTGACCAGTGGCTTTGAAAAGTATTTTTGTCATTACTGCTTTTTCTCCGCTAACCAACCCAAACATTAATCATATGTTATTGTTAATCATCGATCAACAATAATCTAAACTGTGTTTCTCTGGGTTAAATTGAACTCTGGCATTGTGTAGGTCTTGTTTGTGTAGGTCTTGTACACACAGATGAACAGTAGGATTTGATCAGTCTTTGATCACAATTTGATCACTCTTTCTGTTGCTGAGAATTTTTTTGCACAGCAAGAAATGCAAACTTGTCAGATTTGAGTTTTAAAAATGCTTCTAAAGTCTATGATTTCCAATTTCAGACTTGATTTGCCCTAATGAAAAATGCAACACCTACAAAAATGTCCATTCATTATAATCCACATAATAATAATTCACATTTCCTGTTGCTGCATGACTATTTCCTGCCATCTCAAATTAAGATCCTACATCTGTACAGTTCTCTCTGTCTCGGACCAAGATTTATACCACACCAGACGAATGGGGGGACAGACGGATAAACAGAAAAGGACAAGGACAAACTAGGACAATATGAGACTGATGTGCTGATTAGAACATTCTCTCATAATATTTCACATTTCCTGATGCTGCAGGATCATTTTCTGACTGTAGTAACTCTGGCTCAAATGAAGATCCTACATAAGTAGGCTACAGAGACAATTTCTCTGTGTGGTCTTCTATGCTATGGTTTAACAATTTATTTTTGCTCATATGAGATATCACATGCTATTGTTGGCTAAACATAATGAATGCCGGGTGCAGAAACCATCATTATCATGCATTAATTAACAGTGTTGGAGAGCTCAGTGAGATTGATATATCCTTCCAGAACTGCCAATATTTGGTGAGCTTTTGTTCCTGAGTGGGTAAACTCAGGATTTTGATGAGAAGGTTTTGTTCTAGGAAGGGTATTATATTGTTGTCAATCCCACATCAACCCACCAGATACTGCTCTTCGGTTTTCTCTTTCCCCAACCTGTTTTTGTGTTTCAACCAGTTATTCTTGTCAATTGGTGTTGAAAGATGCCACTTGTTTTGATTTTGTGATTGATTGATTTATTTTCACCCCAGGAGCGTCCACTTTTACTTTGCCAACAATAGGGGACATGATTGTCTTGTGATGCAATAATAACAACCTCCTGGGACTATTGAACCTTCCACCTTCTAGGGGTCAGCTCTTCTCTTATGGTCCATGGATTTAGGGGCGGTGGATGGATACTGTTCTATCCCCTCCCTGCTGTGCACTCCAGCCCCACCATCTCACCATCTCCCTCCACTTCCCCTGGGCTAGACTCAGGCCAAACTAAAGTTCAGAGAGGTTCAGAAGATGTGGTCCAGGACTAAAATAAGAGCTAGAGGGCATGCTGTGTTCTGGCTGTTTCACACGGTCTAGTCTGGCCTGGTGTGAGATGTTCTGTAGAACTGGCTGCACTGGAAGTTCAAATGCTGGCAATTACAAATGACAGTGAACACACTTGTCGTGGAAATTCTACACAGGACACTCATTTACATTTACATTTACATTTAAGTCATTTAGCAGACGCTCTTATCCAGAGCGACTTACAAATTGGTGCATTCACCTTATGACATCCACTCAAAGTCAATCTTAAAGGAATTGTCGTTTATTAACAGCAAGCTGAAGAGGTCACAGTCAACCAAGTTCTCTTATATGCTGCTTACACAAACAAGTTATATTTGCATGGTTCACAGAGTTGGTTCCTGCATGTGTCTGGCACCGTCTCATATCTTAACTTATAGAACATATTCAGGGCGTTCTGCCAGAGGGTCCTACTGTGGGATGCGAAGGTATTCACCCCCTTGGCATTTTTCTTATTTTGTTGCCTTACAACCTGGAATTAAAATAGATTTTTGGGGAATTTGTGTAATTTGATTTACACAACGTGCCTACCATTTTGAAGTTACAAAATATGTTTTTATTGTGAATCAAACACGAAATAAGACAAAAAACAGAACTTGAGCGTGCATAACTATTCACCCACCCAAAGTCAATACTTTGTTGAGCCACCTTTTGCCGCAATTCCTTGGGGTATGTCTCTGAATGCTTGGCACAACTAGCCACTGGGATTTTTGCCCATTCTTCTTGGCAAAACTGCTCCAGCTCCTTCAAATTGGATGGGTTCCGCTGGTGTACAGCAATCTTTAAGTCATACCACAGATTCTCAAATTGATTGAGATCTGGGCTTTGACGAGGCCATTCCAAGACATTTAAATGTTTCCCCTTAAACCACTCGAGTGTTGCTTTACCAGTATGCTTAGGGTCATTGTCCTGCTGGAAGGTGAACCTCCGTCCCAGTCTCAAATTTCTCGGAGACTGAAACAGGTTTCCGTCAAGAATTTCCCTGTATTTAGCGCCATCCATCATTCCTTAAATTCTGACCAGTTTCCCAGTCCCTGCCGATGAAAAACATCCCCACATCACCGTGCTTCACTGTGGTGATGGTGTTCTCGGGGTGATGAGAGGTGTTGGGTTTGCGCCAGACACAGCGTTTTCCTTGATGGCCAAAAAGTTACATTTTAGTCTCATCTGACCAGAGTATCTTCTTCCCTTATGTTTTGAGAGTCTCCCACATGCCTTTTGGCAAACACCAAACATGTTGGCTTATTTTTTCTTTAAGCAATGGCTTTTTTTCTGGCCACTCTTCTGTAAAGCCCAGCTCTGTGGAGTGTACGGCTTAAAGTGGTCCTATGGACAGATACTTAAATCTCTTTGCAGCTGCTTCAGGGTCATCTTTGGTTTCTTTGTTGCCTCTGATTAATGCCCTCCTTGTGCCTGGGCTGTGAGTTTTGGTTTGAGGCCTTCTCTTGGCAGGTTTGTTGTGTTGCCATATTCTTTACATTTTTTAATAATGGATTTAATGGTGCTCCGTGGGATGTTCAAAGTTTTGGATATTTTTTATAACCCAACCTTGATCTGTACTTCTCCACAACTTTGTCCCTGACCTGTTTGAAGAGCTCCTTGGTCTTCATGGTGTCGCTTGCTTGATGGTGCCCCTTGCATAGTGGTATTGCAGACTCTGGGGCCTTTCAGAACACGTGTATATATACTGAGATCATTTGACAGATCATGTGACATTTAGATTGCACACAGGTGGACTTTATTTAGCTAATTGTGTGACTTCTGACGGTAATTGGTTGCACCAGATCTTATTTAGGGGTGAATACATATGGAAGTACCACTTTTCGTTTTAAAATTTTAAAGGTATTTGTTAAATTTCACTTCACCAATTTGAACTATTTTGTGTATGTCCATTTTGTGAAATCCAAATAAAAATCGATTTAAATTACAGGTTGTAAAGAGGCAAAACAGGAAAAACGCCAAGGGGGATGAATACTTTTGCAAGGCACTGTAAGGAGGGGTAATGTTGCCCCCCCACTCATATCTTTACTATGTACAGGCAAGAACCAAGGATTATTTATGACACTAAGACAACAACAACAAAAAACATTTTCAAGCCTGTCTCTTCCTACGACAACATTTTCCATTCCACACTCCAAAGCCAACACAATGCTTTCCAGAAACATGTCACCCTATACGATAAAAACATTATTAACGCTGTGTATGTTATTATGTTGTAGGATCAAATGTGGCTATGCCAAGCAAGACTACTGAACCCTAAACCTAACCCCCTGATCTACTGTAATCAACTTTAATCTATTACGTCTACCAATAGTATCCATCTATCTCATCAGACAACACTTATCTAAAAGAGAACTCCCTGTGCTTCTTTGAGTGTTTCAGTTGGTTTCAAGCTGCAGGTTGACGTTTATTCGGCTGAATCTTGTCCTGGAGGCAAAGCAGAGCAATGTCCACTGGATGGGCCAGCTGCAAAATTGGCTATATATTGTAAAAATTAATGAAAACAAAAATGACCTTTTTGGCCTTAAATTTAAAGTTAGGGATATACATAATGTTAGCAAGCAGTGTGGCTAAGGTTAGGGTTAAGGTTAGGTTTAAAATCCCACATCAATCCAACATATCAGATTTTAATACTTGACTTTTACTACACTGCAGAGCTGCCTCAAGTACATGAGTCATCCCAATAATTGCCAACCTAATAATTGCCAACCTGCACCCACTCAGCTCCTGGTCTATTTGAAACTCTATTTCCATCATACGGGCAGCTCCAGTTGCATAGTGGTCGATGGAAAAGCATGATCTTCTGTCTCCACAAGGCTGAAGTTCGTATATGACCGATGAATCACAGTAAAATACAACAACAGTCCTGGCATGAACTACAGCAAGCCTTTAGGAATAATAATGTTTTTTGGTCTGTACCTGTCAATTATTTTTTTGTTTCCTGAATTACAGTTTTTGCTAAAACACTAAAACCCATTGGCTGAACAAATTTCTCATTTGCCTTGACTCATTTAGCTAATTATGCAGTCTGTTGTCAATACATTAAACCATTTCACATGGTAAAACACAATTTGCAGATCTCACTTAGACTTTTCAGCAAGAATCTAAAAACATTCTGCACTCTAATGCACATGTCATCCATACTGGTAAACACAAGTGGCAACAATCAAATACAAATAGAGAAAATATGTCATTGATTGAACACAACCACTCAAAATTGATTTAACCTGTTTCAAATGATGCGACACAGCCAATATAAGCCAGTTCAGAGAGCAAACAGGATGTTGAAGGTGGGAATGAGAAAGTCTGAATGATGAGAATGGATACTGTAGTACAGTGCATTGTAGGCTGTATACTCTACAAGGACAAATTGTATGGCCCTGAACATTGTGCTTTCCATTTATTAACAGTACTGACTGCTCAATAGATTTTGACAGGTTGCAGGATCATATCAACAAAGAACAAGAATTACAGTATCACAGAGACAAAGGACAAGTTTGTGAGATGCAGGGAACAGTACTGTAAAAATAGGGGTACAAGGAGGAGGAAGAAAAAAAAAATGCAAAGAGCAAAGCAGAGTAGTAATTTCTGATAAATTTTGAGCTACTATGACAGAACATGTTTTCGTTCATCAAAGACAACTACGGAAAAATATGAATATTTTTTTAGATAACAAATTTACTTCTCCCTGAGAATTGTATGTTTTGAACAATGTGTTTTCTATTTTTCGGTGTATTGTTTACTGACTGCTTGAGAGTGTATATCATTTCTATCACTTTGTTTCTGATTTGAGAGCAGTGTTTGATTTTGACACAGGTAAAACTGTTTTGAGACAAATGTTTAATTTTGCAAGAGGATTAATAATTTTGTCAGAGGTTATGTAAATAGTGGTTGAAGATGAGGTTTTGTGTTTAATGTTTTCAGGAAATGGAGCAAGGTTTCAGAAATTGTGTTTTAGCAATTGAGAAAAACTGTAAGTACTGTAGTAGATTTACAGTATTTTTTAAAAAGTTACTGGACTCTCCCAGACTGAAACAGGTTTTTGGAATGAGCTGACTGCATTGCCACAGGCAAGTGTTTATGTGTGTGCATTCACAATCTGGCGTGTGCGCGTGTGTGTGTGTGTGTGTGTGTGTGTGTTTGTTTGTGCGTGTCAATGCATTTGTTTGTTAATTCCTGTTTTGTGTGTGTGTGTTCCATTGCCTTCTGGATTTGCCCACCCTCCTGAAGGTCAGCCTGCCCTGCAGTCATATCAACATGCTGAAGAGTCTCCTGCAATGAGAGTGAAGGACCAGGTCCTTGTCTTTATGTGCTCTTCTAAATGACCATTGTGGGCTGGAGTCTGGACTCCAGACAGACACACACACACACACACACACACACACACACACACACACACACACACACACACACACACACACACACACACACACACACACACACACACACACACACACACACACACACACACACACACACACACACACACACACACACACACACACACACACACACACACACACACTGCATTTCATAGTTTCATTCCTCTAAACAACCTGCTATGTTCTCTTCTACATGCAGTTAAGACTTAGCTGTGGGTCTAGAGGTGAAAAAAGGTGTTTTCTACACCCGTGCTTGTGCATGCATTTGTATCCTATATGTGTCTTGGTGTGTGTTTGCAGTGTTTTGAGAAAGATAAATCCCCATTTAGATAAACAGCCCTTGACTCCCCTTTGCTTTGACGTTTTTTCATGTTTGTCTTTACCCAACTCCCACTCTATACTAATTCTGATTCTCTGAATCTCTATCTCTCTGACAGACTGTAGCCATGCATTAAGCCCCTACAAGGTCAGGTCTGTAGTACATCACTTTATCCCTTTATCCATGTGATATCAGATACTAGAGTGATGTTTGCCTTGCTACCCACGCTATCTACCCACTCCAATGTGGGCTGACGTTCTCATAACATATCAATAATTTCTTAGATTCCTAATCCAGCAAGGTTAAATTATTCCTAGGGCCAATAGTTTTTGCAGACCATGTGACCTGACTAGGAGAAGCCCTGGGGCTCTATAGGCCATCTATTCATGACATTATGTTTCCATATTAGATCACATGGTCAGGAAAATCCCCTGGCCCAAGACATGCCAAATCAGTTTTGAGCCAGTTATTTCCAGTCAATGCAGTTCAGATATCTACATTATTGAACTATTGTGTGGTGTTGATGTTTCTGTTATTCACACAATCTTCACAGGTCTGATGGATCCACAACATTATTGTTCTTTTAAAACATTACAGCCATAACAATGTATGTACAAATACTTAATACTTCAATTATATCAATTACAAGCAATATAGTCAGCATACATGGTTAATATTTTCCATTTACCTCTGCTAGATCACTTTTATCAAGAAAAGCACTATTCATTTTTGTTAACAAATATCAATTTTAATCAAGACATGGAATAAATTGTGTTTATCTTGAACAAATATAAATGAAACAAGGATTTCATCACTATTGATGTTTATTGCTTTGAATTAAACAAATTGGAAGGACACATTTTATGTACAGTATTTCATGGAAATGATAAATGAGCCCCATTGAACACAAATTAAGGCAGGTCTACACACCACATGGGGGACAGAGTTTTACTGTGTGTGTGTGTGTTGCAAATGTATTTCTTGCACTTGATGCATGTGTACTGTGTCTTCCTGTCCTTCTTGGGTCCACACACATCACAGCGTTTCTTCTTGTTGCTACGACTGCAATCTAGAATGATGAAAACACTTAGTTCAGGAATTTGACTAACACCTCACTGTCACTCACATACAGTTACAGCAGGCCAAGGTAGGAGTTAGACATACACTCATGCAACAACATCACTCACACTTACTTCCAGTATTGGAGTTGTAAAAAATTTCCATCCGCTCCCACCCGGTGATATATGGGACCCAAACACAAGACTTATCCATCATGATACAACTTCCAGCTCTTCACCGTCATTATATTGTCCTGAAACCACTGTGTTCCCACATTTTCTCAATTGGATTTGCCTTGCATTCCATTTCCTAAAATGGGCAAGAGAGCATTGATGCATCACTCCATTATAATAGTTGGCTGGGAGGAGAGGATTGTAAGAGGGGGTCGGGAGCATATGTGGTCATCTTCCTGTATGATGTCATGCATTCAATTGAGAGAGATTAATAACATTGTAACCTTAGTAACAGTGTTTGCATTCTGCTCTGTTCCATGTTTCAGATTTGGGTAAAGGAAAGGAATACATTTTCTGAGTTGTCATGGTTATATCACTGACAGGACAAGCCAGGTAAAGCACTATATGGCTTCAAATACTGTAAATCCAAGTAAGTTCATAAGTGATGTTATAAACCGGATTTTGGCTGATTGCCTGAAACAGCATTCCAGCAGTATATGAGACAATATAGCACGAGTATGATGCACAAAGACTTTCTTACTTTTCTATTTGAAGAATCACTACGCTACCACTGCACATGACCGAAAAAAAGCAAAAAGGTTTTTATTAAACACTTTGCTTCTAGCAGTTTCCTGTGTGTATCACGAATGGTCCACCACCCAAATGACATCTAGCCAACTTGACACAACTGTGGGAAGTATTGGAGTCAACATGGGCCAGCATCCCCGTGGACCATTTTCAACACCTTGTAGAGTCCCTACCCCAACGAATTGAGGCTGCTATGAGTGCAAGGGGGTGTGCAACTCAATATCAGAAAGATATTCCTAATGTTTAGTATACTCAGTGTAATTATCAACCAGATTTTTGTCTGGACTATTTCCTCCGGTGGAAGGATGAAATTGTCTGAGTTTACTTATCAAAATAACAGTTTTAATGAAAATATGTCACTCATTGTTTTAATATGATGGTAATGCCTAAGACTGGCCCTTACCTGTGGAATATTGTCCATATACCACAAACCCCCATCGTGCCTTATGCATCTAAACGTTCATACTATCTGTAAGGAAATGTGTGATGTCTATGACCCTACTCATGCCGCGACATGCATAACTTCCCATTTAAGGTCAAAGGTCAGGCTGGCTAAATAAGCCATCAAGATGAGTCGTGACTGGGCAGGGATATCCTAGTCGTCTCCATAGGGACATGTATGTGATTTCTATAACTCCAGGATGAATTCTTGAAAAGTTCCCCTTTTGTAGAGTTTGATTGCATCACCTACAGGCAGTTTCCTAACGTGAACATTTTTCAATGTTACTCTTATATTTTATCAGTCAAATAAACATTTAAGTAGGGAGCATTTTGGAAAGCATGGTAATTAAGAAGTCACCAGACAGACTGGGTTTATTCATTGGCTTAGTTTCTTTAGTTTCTGTATTTTCTCACCCATTTATTTTTGTAATCTGTTTCTAAAAGAGATTCTCTGCTACTTTTGTATATTTTTAGCAGTAGTTCTGGAAGTAGCGCTCATGATCAATCAATCATAGAAACCTAGAGAGAAAGAAACCTAGAGGAACCAGGGTCTGAGGGTTGGCCAGTCCTCTTCTGGCTGTGCCAGTGGAAATTATATGAGTACATGGCCCTTAAGGCTAGATCAATTTTCAAGATGCTCAAACGTTCATAGATGTACAGGATGATCTGTTGAACAGGCAGGGGTTCCATAGTCGCGATGCAGAACAGCAGAAACTGGATTAGCAGCACAACTAGGTGGAATGAGGACGGGGCGGTCAGTGACTAAACCCACTCAAATCGAGTACAGCAAAAAAAAGCCTGCCAAGATGTGATGCACCCCTCCTAGGGATGGCATGAGAGAGAGCGCTATCAAGCCAGTGACTCAGCCCCCGTAACAGGGTCAGAGGCAGAGAATCCCAGTGGAAAGAGGGGAGCCGGCCAGGCAGAAAGAGCAAGTGTGGTTCGTCATGCCAGTGCCTTGGCGTTCACCTTCGCACCACTGGGCCAGACTACACTCAGTCATAGGACCTAATGAAGATAAGAGTATTCAGTAAAGAGTTAAAGGTTGAGATCGAGTCTACGTCTCTCCTGTGGATCGGCAGACCATTGCCTAAAAATGTAGCTCTTTTTGTACTCAAATATATGTCAGCGTTAACATTGACCATAAAAACAACAACAAAACAGCCCCAACTTGATTACAAATAGGCCTAATGTGTGTGTGCGTGTGTATGGTGTATGTGTGTGTGTGTGTGTGTATGTGTGTGTGTGTGTGTGTGTGTGTGTGTGTGTGTGTGTGTGTGTGTGTGTGTGTGTGTGTGTGTGTGTGTGTGTGTGTGTATGGTGTGTGTGTGTGTGTGTGTGTGTGTGTGTGTGTGTGTGTGTGTGTGTGTGTGTGTGTGTGTGTGTGTGTGTGTGTGTGTGTGTGTGTATGGTGTATGTGTGTGTGTGTGTGTGTGTGTGTGTGTGTGTGTGTGTGTGTGTGTGTGTGTGTGTGTGTGTGTGTGTGTGTGTGTGTGTGTGTGTGTGTGTGTATGTGTGTGTGTGTGTGTATGGTGTGTGTGTGTGTGTGCATGTGTATGGTGTGTGTGTGTGTGTGTGTGTGTGTGTGTATGTGTGTGTGTGTGTGTGTGTGTGTGTGTGTGTGTGTGGTGTGTGGTGTGTGTGTGCGTATGGTGTGTGTGTGTGTGCATGTGTGTGTGTGTGTGTGTGTGAGCACTGTACAAATATTGGACTAGCACATTTGATGAAAGTATTCTTAGTGCCTTCAGAAAGTATTGATACCCTTGACCTATTCCACATTTTGTTGTGTTATACCCTTCATTCAAAATTGATGAAATATATTTGTCTCACCCATCTACACGCAATACCGCATAATGTCAAAGTAAAAACATGTTTTGAGAAATGAAATATAGTAATATCTAATTTTCATAAGTATTCACACACCTGAGTCAATACTTTGTAGAAGCACCTTTGACAGCGATTACAGTGAGTCTTTCTGGGTAAAAGTCTAAGAACATTCCACACTTTTATTGTGCAACATTTTCCCATTATTCCTTTCTAAATTCTAGGATTTTGCCTGTGCTTAGATCCATTCATTAAAAAAAAATCCTGACTAACTCCCCAGTCCTTAACGATTACAAGCATACCCATAACATGATGCAGCTGTGGTACTCACTAATGTGTGGTATTGGATTTGCCCAAAACACAACACTTCGTATTTAGGACAAAAATGTGCAACAATTTTTGCAGTATTACTTTAGTGCCTTGTTGCAAACAGGATGCATGTTTATGAATATTTGTTTTCTGTACAAGCTTCCTACTTTTCACTCTGTCATTTAGGTTAGTATTGTGGAGTAACTACAATGTTTTTGATCCAACCTTAGTTTTCTCCTTTTACAGCCATTAAACTTGTTAACCGTTTTAAAGTCACCATTGGCTTCATGGCGAAATCCCTGAGTGGTTTCCTGTATCTTTGTAGTGACTGGGTGTATTGATACACCATCCAAAACGTAATGAATAGCTTCACTATGCTCAAGGGGATATTCAAAGTCTGCTTTGTTATTTTTAGCCATCTATAGTACTAACAGTTGACCTTCTACACAAGGCATTGGAACAACTGTGGTCTTTGTGGTTGAATCTGTGTTTGAAATGTACTGCTCAACTGAAGTAATTGTATGTTTGGGGTACAGAGATAATGTAGTCATTCAAATATCATGTTAAACACTATTATTGCACACAGAGTGTGTCCATGTAACTTATTATGTGACTTGTTATGCACATTATTATTCCAGAACTTATTTAGGCTGTATCATAATAAAATGTGGAAAAAGTAAAGGGGTGTGGATACTTTCAGAAGGTACTGTACTTAGCAATGAATATACCAGCATTTATCCTGAAATGTTGGAATAATCTTTGTTACACAACTGTGTTTGGGCTGACTGCCAATATATTTTGCATAATGCTGGCCAGGACAGCTGAAAAATTATACAAAATGAGCATCTAACACTGGGACTGAAAATGCAACCTTTGAATCCAGAGTCATGGGATTATGTTAATGCACTACCCATTTCAACAATAATATAATAACTTGATGGTAATAGCACTCACTGTTGCCCCTAGTGACTGGTTTTGAAGGCATTTCCTGAAGTCCTCAAGACATGGGGGCGGCAGGTAGCCTACTGGTTGGACTAGTTAACAGGAAGGTAAAAATCTGTCATTCTGCCCCTGAACAAGGCAGTTAACCCATTGTTCCTAGGCTGACATTGAAAATAAGAATTTGTTCTTAACGGACTTGCCTAGTTAAATAAAAAATAAAAAATCATTTTTTTTAAATGACAGACGTCCAATTTCAAAGTCAGTCTTGAGCAATCCTCACCAGACAGTGTGCTGGCATCAGTGTGTGTGTGTGAGCAGGGTTAGGAGTAATTTATACTCCCAAGGATTTAAAAAAATTATAACTGTAATCCGTTATGTAACCAGCTAAAGTATTGTAACCAAATTACAGATACTTTGAAAAACCTGATGATTAATTCATTGATTATTTTTCAATTCAGAATGGGTTTTTGCACCTCCCGAGTAGCACAGCGGTCTAAGGCACTGCATTGCAGTGCTTGAGGCGTCGCTACAGATCCGGGTTCGATCCCAGGCTGTGTCACAACAGGCTTTGACCGGGAGTCCAATTGTGCGGTGCACAATTGGCCACGCATCATCCGGGGGTTTGTGGTGGCACTGTAGCGACTCCTTGTGGTGGGCTGGGTGCCTACAGGCTGACTTCTGTTGTCAGTTGAACGGTGTTTCCTCCGACACGTTGGTGCAGCTTCCGCGTTAAGTGTGCGATGTTAAAAGAGCTGTTTGGTGGACACATGACTCGACCTTGGCCTCTGCCGATCCCGTTGGGGAGTTGCAGCGATGAGACAATATTGAAAAATCATGGATTTTGGCGAACAAGCGCATTATAACAACGTTATGTTTTCAGCATTGAAAAAAGGCGCAAGTTTACATTTTTTCCAACTGAGCAAGTCTGACCACAAGTCAGAGACCGTTTTTTTATTATTTTAATGCCTCTTAAGGGGAAAGTAATCAAAAAGCAGCTGAAAGGGATCCGATTAAGTTACTGAGTTTAAGTTACTGAGTTTAGGTTTACATTACTGATTACAATTTTGGACAGGTAACTAGTAACCGTAACGGATTACATTTAGAGTGTAACCTACCCAACCCTGTGTGTTAGTGTGTGAGTGTGTCTGTGTGTTAGTGTGTCTGATGTCTTCTTTTGTTGCGATTGATTACTTTATTTGTCCTCTCCTCTCCTTTGAATCGTTGTCCATTAACACACACTGGCTTCTGGCTGTTTACATCACAGTTGGCCTACATCACAATCACAGTGTGACTGAACAAGCTCTACATTGTACCCCAGGGATGACATATTCACTGGCACATGTTAATTATTAATGACCGTATAATGACATCACTGTTACCAACAACTGTTACTGACTTCACAACGACACGCCTACATCCATGAGTCATCCAACTTTGGGAACTCTCCCTCATAAGTAATGGGGTCCATCAGTCCAACATCAATACAATAATCTCTGTTGATAGGAGTGATCAGTTCCAGCCTGCCTATGAAGGCTGAGGTTCTCTCACGCTGACTAACACACTGATAAAGGGTTGTTTTTCTCTCCTCCTTTCCTCTCTTCCTTTCCCCGGAGGTCGCATGCATTATTAAAGTGCTGAATTTCACAGAAGACTTCTTCTCTCTAACTACGTTTCCATAAAATCACGGCAGCTGTGATGGAAATTGCAGTACAATTGTATAAATGCTGACCGACAGATCATTTGTATGTTGCACAGTGCCTTGAAAAAGTTTTCACCCCCCTTGGCATTTTTCCTATTTTCTTGCAATATAACCTCTAATTTAAATGGATTTTTATTTGGATTTCATGTAAAGGACATACACAAAATAGTCCATATTGGTGAAGCGAAATGAAAAAAATTACTTGTTAAAAATAAATCTTTAAAATAAAAATAGCTTTAAAATAAAAAGCCCCTAAATAAGATCTGGTGCAACCAATGACCTTCAGAAGTCACATAATTAGTTAAATAAAGTCCAACTGTGTGCAATCTAAGTGTCACATGATCTGTCACATGATCTCAGTATATATACACCTGTTCTGAAAGGCCCCAGAGTCTGCAATACCACTATGCAAGGGGCACCACCAAGCAAGCGGCACCATGAAGACCAAAGAGCTCTGCAAACAGGTCAGGGAAAAAGTTCTGAAGAGGAACAGATCAAGGATGGATTATAAAAAAGTATCCAAAACTTTGAACATCCCACGGAGCACCATTAAAATTCCATTATTAAAAAATGGAAAGAATATGGCATCACAACAAACCTGCCAAGAGAGGGCTGCCCACCAAAATTCATGGACCAGGCAAGGAGGGCAACAAAGAGACCAAAGATAACCCTGAAGGAGCTGCAAAGCTCCACAGCAGAGATTGAAGTATCTGTCCATAGGACCACATTAAACCGTTCACTCCACAGAACTGGGCTTTACGGAAGAGTGGACAGAAAAAAATCACCCCGATATCCCTACCCCCACAGTGAAGCACGGTGGTGGAAGCATCATGCTATGGGTATGTTTTTCATTGACAAGGACTGGGGAACTGCTCAGAATTGAAGGAATGATGGATATTGCTAAATAGAGGGAAATTCTTGAGGCAAACATGTTTCAGTCTTCAAGAGATTTAAGACTGGGACGGAGGTTCACCTTCCAGCAGGACAATGACCCTAAGCATACTGCTAAAGCAACACTCAAGTGGTTTAAGGGGAAACATTTAAATGTCTTGGAATGACCAAATCAAAGCCCAGACCTTAATCCAATTGACAGTCTGTGGTATGACTTAAAGATTGCTGTACACCAGCGGAACCCATCCAACTTGAAGGAGCTGGTGCTTGAAGAATGGGCAAAAATCCCAGTGGCTAGATGTGCCAAGCATTTAGAGATTTACCCCAAGAGACTTGCAGCAGTAATTGCTGCAAAAGGTGGCTCTACAAACTATTGACTTTGGGTGGTTGAATAGTTATGCACACTCAAGTTTTCAGTTTTTTTGGTCATATAATAAACCTGGAGTCATGCGATGACATGGTGTGGTCCTCCCACTACAACTCTGGATACCATGCAGTTTATTAAGCTACAGATTACTGCGCCGACAGAGATGGCCGCCTCGCTTCGCGTTCCTAGGAAACTATGCAGTTTTTTGTTTTTTTTACGTGTTATTTCTTACATTAGTACCCCAGGTCATCTTAGGTTTCATTACATACAGTCGAGAAGAACTACTGAATATAAGATCAGCGTCAACTCACCATCAGTACGACTAAGAATATGTTTTCCGCGACGCGGATCCTGTGTTCTGCCTTACAAACAAGTCAACGGAATTGATTCCATGCAGCGACCCCAAAAAAAACGACTTCGTAATAGAGGGAAACATAGCGGTCTTCTGGTCAGACTCCGGACACGGGCACATCGCGCACCACTCCCTAGCATTCTTCTTGCCAATGTCCAGTCTCTTGACAACAAGGTTGATGAAATCCGAGCAAGGGTAGCATTCCAGAGGGACATCAGAGACTGTAACGTCCTCTGCTTCACGGAAACATGGCTCACTGGGAAGACGCTATCCGGGGCGGTGCAGCCAACAGGTTTCTCCACGCATCGCGCCGACAGAAACAAACATCTTTCTGGTAAGAAGAGTGGCGGGGGCATATGCCTCATGACTAACGAGACATGGTGTGATGAAAGAAACATACAGGAACTCAAATCCTTCTGTTCACCTGATTTAGAATTCCTCACAATCAAATCTAGACCGCATTATCTACCAAGAGAATTCTCTTGGATTATAATCACAGCCATATATATCCCCCCCAAGCAGACACATCGATGGCTCTGAACGAACTTTATTTAACTCTTTGCAAGTTGGGGATTTTAACAAAGCTAATCTGAAAACAAGACTCCCTAAATTTTATCAGCATATCGATTGCGCAACCAGGGGTGGCAAAACCTTGGATCATTGTTACTCTAACTTCCGCGACGCATATAAGGCCCTGCCCCGCCCCCCTTTCGGAAAAGCTGACCACGACTCCATTTTGTTGATCCCTGCCTACAGACAGAAACTTAAACAAGAGGCTCCCACGCTGAGGTCTGTCCAACGCTGGTCCGACCAAGCTGACTCCACACTCCAAGACTGCTTCCATCACGTGGACTGGGACATGTTTCGTATTGCGTCAGATAAAAATATTGACGAATACGCTGATTCGGTGTGCGAGTTCATTAGAACGTGCGTTGAAGATGTCGTTCCCATAGCAACGATAAAAACATTCCCTAACCAGAAACCGTGGATTGATGGCAGCATTCGCGTGAAACTGAAAGCGCGAACCACTGCTTTTAATCAGGGCAAGGTGTCTGGTAACATGACCGAATACAAACAGTGCAGCTATTCCCTCCGCAAGGCTATTAAACAAGCTAAGCGTCAGTACAGAGACAAAGTAGAATCTCAATTCAACGGCTCAGACACAAGAGGCATGTGGCAGGGTCTACAGTCAATCACGGACTACAAGAAGAAACCCAGCCCAGTCACGGACCAGGATGTCTTTCTCCCAGGCAGACTAAATAAATGTTTTGCCCGCTTTGAGGACAATACAGTGCCACTGACACGGCCTGCAACGAAAACATGCGGTCTCTCCTTCACTGCAGCCGAGGTGAGTAAGACATTTAAACGTGTTAACCCTCGCAAGGCTGCAGGCCCAGACGGCATCCCCAGCCGCGCCCTCAGAGCATGCGCAGACCAGCTGGCCGGTGTGTTTACGGACATATTCAATCAATCCCTATACCAGTCTGCTGTTCCCACATGCTTCAAGAGGGCCACCATTGTTCCTGTTCCCAAGAAAGCTAAGGTAACTGAGCTAAACGACTACCGCCCCGTAGCACTCACTTCCGTCATCATGAAGTGCTTTGAGAGACTAGTCAAGGACAATATCACCTCCACCCTACCTGACGCCCTAGACCCACTCCAATTTGCTTACCGCCCAAATAGGTCCACAGACGATGCAATCTCAACCACACTGCACACTGCCCTAACCCACCTGGACAAGAGGAATACCTATGTGAGAATGCTGTTCATCGACTACAGCTCGGCATTCAACACCATAGTACCCTCCAAGCTCGTCATCAAGCTCGAGACCCTGGGTCTCGACCCCGCCCTGTGCAACTGGGTACTGGACTTCCTGACGGGCCACCCCCAGGTGGTGAGGGTAGGCAACAACATCTCCTCCCCGCTGATCCTCAACACGGGGGCCCCACAAGGGTGCGTTCTGAGCCCTCTCCTGTACTCCCTGTTCACCCACGACTGCGTGGCCACGCACGCCTCCAACTCAATCATCAAGTTTGCGGACGACACAACAGTGGTAGGCTTGATTACCAACAACGACGAGACGGCCTACAGGGAGGAGGTGAGGGCCCTCGGAGTGTGGTGTCAGGAAAATAACCTCACACTCAACGTCAACAAAACTAAGGAGATGATTGTGGACTTCAGGAAACAGCAGAGGGAACACCCCCTTATCCACATCGATGGAACAGTAGTGGAGAGGGTAGCAAGTTTTAAGTTCCTCGGCATACACATCACAGACAAACTGAATTGGTCCACTCACACTGACAGCGTCGTGAAGAAGGCGCAGCAGCGCCTCTTCAACCTCAGGAGGCTGAAGAAATTTGGCTTGTCACCAAAAGCACTCACAAACTTCTACAGATGCACAATCGAGAGCATCCTGTATGGCTGTATCACTTGAATCGCCTGGTACGGCAACTGCTCCGCCCATAACCGTAAGGCTCTCCAGAGGGTAGTGAGGTCTGCACAACGCATCACCGGGGGCAAACTACCTGCCCTCCAGGACACCTACACCACCCGATGTTACAGGAAGGCCATAAAGATCATCAAGGACATCAACCACCCGAACCACTGCCTGTTCACCCCGCTATCATCCAGAAGGCGAGGTCAGTACAGGTGCATCAAAGCTGGGACCGAGAGACTGAAAAACAGCTTCTATCTCAAGGCCATCAGACTGTTAAACAGCCACCACTAACATTGAGTGGCTGCTGCCAACACACTGACACTGACTCAACTCCAGCCACTTTAATAATGGGAATTGATGGGAAATTATGTAAATATATCACTAGCCACTTTAAACAATGCTACCTTATATAATGTTACTTACCCTACATTATTAATCTCATATGCATACGTATATACTGTACTCTACATCATCGACTGCATCCTTATGTAATACATGTATCACTAGCCACTTTAACTATGCCACTTTGTTTACTTTGTCTACATACTCATCTCATATGTATATACTGTACTCGATACCATCTACTGTATGCTGCTCTGTACCATCACTCATTCATATATCCTTATGTACATATTCTTTATCCCCTTACACTGTGTATAAGACAGTAGTTTTGGAATTGTTAGTTAGATTACTTGTTGGTTATCACTGCATTGTCGGAACTAGAAGCACAAGCATTTCGCTACACTCGCATTAAAATCTGCTAACCATGTGTATGTGTATTTGATTTGACAAATAAAATTAGATTTGACCACCCATTTGATTTGATTTGATAAAAGCTTCTGAACATATATATTTGATTTGATGAACTTGATGCTGCTCTCCAATAAATATCGAGGTGACATGATGATTGACGCTTGACTAACACAAATATTCTCGCACTTATCCAATCTCATCATCTAGACCACGTGTCAAACTGATTGTCTGCAGGTTTTCACTCTTCCATTTTACTTAATTGATAAATTAAGATCACTAATTAGTATGGAACTCCCCTCACCTGGTTGTCTATGTCATAATTGAAAGGAAAAAACTACAACCAGCAGACACTAGGCCCTCCACAGAATGTGTTTGACACCCCTGGTGTAGACTAACCTACCCATCCAGCCTACCCTCACTGTTTAGACCTAGCTACTGATCTTTAGGTATGTTAAAATAGCTTGAAATTCACAATTGACTTATGAAGCTTGGATTTGGAATTTGTTGTTAAAATGTTGAAAAACCCTGCAGTGTTGCAGTTCTTGACACAAACTGATGCGCCTGGCACCTACTACCATACCCTGTTCAAAGAGTAGAGTTTAATGAGTAGAAATTACCGAGGTCCAGACCTTGGTGTCCTCATATGTAGTCACGGTATGTGCACACACACAAACACTTACCACCCCCCGCCACACACACGTACACACGCAGGAAAACACTCTCTCTTTCTCTCTCACACACACACACACACACACACACACACACACACACACACACACACACACACACACACACACACACACACACACACACACACACACACACGCGCGCGCGCAACAAAAGAAGACAGGTGAAGAACGACCGAAGGGTAACAAAATAACACACACACACACACATTGATCCAGCAGAGACATTTCCTCCAAAATTAGGAGAAGGTGAAAGACATGGCTTTTAGCCATGACAAGTCCTTTCCTCTTGGGCTTCAGGCAGACAGACAGACAGACAGTGATTCAGAAAGGACAGAGATAGGGATGAATAGAATATTCCCTCTTGTATTTTGGCCTTATCATATTCTTATCTCTTTCTGACCTGCCAGTCTTATTCATCTCTCAGCCAACACAATACAATTCAGAACCCCCGGAGCACTTAGGGGTAAGTGCCTTGCTCAATGGCACAATGGTGGTAGCCAGCATACAGGGATAATGAAGCCAGAAACCCTCCGGCTGCCGGATATCTCCCTGCAGATTTTCCCACAGGCATCTCGTGGGTTTGAACCAGCAACTCTCCAGTTATCTGCCCACCTCTTACCTCGAGGTCACCCTTGCCCCACAGACACACGCATGGCCGCATGCACACACACACACCTGCTCAACCACCTGCTGTGTGTGTGTCTGTCACATCCAGCCATTGTCCCCAGAAGAGGAGTGTCGCTAAAGCCTGTCGCATGCTTCCCAGTCAAAACACTTTGTGTATATTCAAAAATATTTTGTTGTGATCTGCAGTTATTTTCCAGCTGCACAAGCCATTTTTTCTCTAGGCAAGTTGAAGTTTGGTAGCCGAAGTCTATTCTCCTTCATCAGTGATTGGTCAACAGTACTAATCCTAACAGGAGTGGGAACTACGGACGGGTTTCTTCAATTAAGTGTTTGTTTTCATTCAACGAGAGACGACTTGCAGTTTTTCCCAATGAGCCTTTTCATATCTCATTTCAAACGGACTGCCCTAGGATGAACATGTATACCTACCTTTGAGATGTGGTTGCAGGATTTAGGGTATCTAATGCATATTGATGTATCTCTCCACTGAGTGTCTCCATAGGCAGAATTAACTCATTTGAGGTCATCACAACAAGACTGTTAACAATGTTTTCTCTCCTTGGGAACTATTCAGCAGTCTAACCAACCGTTTAACCCTTTGTACGCCATTAGCAACCATGAACACTCAATTATCTCTCTCTCCCCTTCTCTCTCTCTTTCTGTATCTCACTCTCTCCCTTTCTCCTCCCCTTCTCTCAATTCAATTCAATTAAATTCAAGGGCTTTCTTGGCATGGAAAACATGTGTTAACATTGCCAAAGCAAGTGAGGTAGATAATATATAAAGTGAGTATATAAAGTGAAATAAACAATAAAAATGAACAGGAAACATCACACATACAGAAGTTTCAATACAATAAAGACGTTACAAATGTCATATTATATATATACAGTGTTTTAACAATGTACAAATGGTAAAGGACACAAGATAAAATAAACAAGCATAGATATGGGTTGTATTTATACTGGTTGCCCTTTTCTCGTGGCAACAGGTCACAAATCTTGCTGCTGTGATGGCACACTGTGGAATTTCACGCAGTAGATATGGGAGTTTTTCAAAATTGGATTTGGAAGTGCAGCTCAGTTTCCACCTCATTTTGTGGGCAGTGAGCACATAGCCTGTCTTCTCTTGAGAGCCATGTCTGCCTACGGCGGCCTTTCTCAATAGCAAGGCTATGCTCACTGAGTCTGTACATAGTTAAAGCTTTCCTTAATTTTGGGTCAGTCACAGTGGTCAGGTATTCTGCCGCTGTGTACTCTCTGTGTAGGGCCAAATAGCATTCTAGTTTGCTCTGTTTTTTTGTTACTTCTTTCCAATGTGTCAAGTAATTATCTTTTTGTTTTCTCATGATTTGGTTGGGTCTAATTGTGCTGCTGTCCTGGGGCTCTGTAGGGTGTGTTTGTGTTTGTGAACAGAGCCCAAGGACCAGCTTGCTTAGGGGATTCTTCTCCAGGTTCATCTCTCTGTAGGTGATGGCTTTGTTGTGGAAGGTTTGGGAATCGATTCCTTTTAGGTGGTTATAGAATTTAACGGCTCTTTTCTGGATTTTGATAATTAGTGGGTATCGGCCTAATTCCGCTCTGCATGCATTATTTGGTGTTCTACGTTGTACACGGAGGATATTTTTGCAGAATTCTGCGTGCAATTTGGTGTTTGTCCCATTTTGTGAAGTCTTGGTTGGTGAGCGGACCCCAGACCTCATAACCATAAAGGGCAATGGGCTCTATGACTGATTCAAGTATTTTTAGCCAAATCCTAATTGGTATGTTGAAATGTATGTTCCTTTTGATGGCATAGAATGCCCTTCTTGCCTTGTCTCTCAGATCGTTCACAGCTTTGTGGAAGTTACCTGTGGCACTGATGTTTAGGCCAAGGTATGTATAGTTTTTTGTGTGCTCTAGGGCAACAGTGTCTAGATGGAAATTGTATTTGTGGTCCTGGTGACTGGACCTTTTTTGGAACATAATTATTTTGGTCTTACTGAGATTTACTGTCAGGGCCCAGGTCTGACAGAATCTGTGCATAAGATCTAGGTGCTGCTGTAGGCCCTCCTTGGTTGGTGACAGCAGCACCAGATCATCAGCAAACAGCACACATTTGACTTCGGATTCTAGTAGGGTGAGGCCGGGTGCTGCAGACTTTTCTAGTGCCCGCGCCAATTCGTTGATATACATGTTGAAGAGGGTGGGGCTTAAGCTGCATCCCTGTCTAACCCCACGACCCTGTGTGAAGAAATGTGTGTGTTTTTTGCCCATTTTAACCGCACACTTGTTGTTTGTGTACATGGATTTTATAATGTCGTATGTTTAACCCCCAACACCACTTTCCATCAGTTTGTATAGCAGACCCTCATGCCAAATTGAGTCGAAGTCTTTTTTGAAATCAACAAAGCATGAGAAGACTTTGCCTTTGTTTTGGTTTGTTTGGTGGTCAATTAGGGTGTGCAGGGTGAATACATGGTCTGTTGTACGGTAATTTGGTAAAAATATTCCACGGTAGTTATTGGGGTCAAATTTGATGTCTGTATATTTGATCATTTCATTGAGGATACCATCAACACCACAGGCCTTTTTGGGTTGAAGGGTTTTTATTTTGTCCTGTAAATCATTCAATGTAATTGGAGAATCCAGTGGTTTCTGGTAGTCTTTATTAGTTGATTCTAAGATCTGTATTTGATCATGTATATGTTTTTGCTCTTTATTCTTTGTTATAGAGCCAAAAAGTGGTTTACCCATACATCTCCATTTTGGATAGATAATCCTTCGTGTTGTTGTTTGTTTAGTGTTTTCCAATTTTCCCAGAAGTGGTTAGAGTCTATGGATTCTTCAATTACATTGAGCTGATTTCTGACATGCTGTTCCTTCTTTTTCCGTAGTGTATTTGTGTATTGTTTTAGTGATTCACCATAGTAAAGGCGTAGATTCAGGTTTTCCGGGTCTCTATGTTTTTGGTTGGACAGGTTTCTCAATTTCTTGCTTAGATTTTTGCATTCTTCATCAAACCATTTGTCATTGTTGTTAATTTTCTTCGGTTTTCTATTTGAGATTTTTAGGTTTGATAGGGAAGCTGAGAGGTCAAATATACTGTTAAGATTTTCTACTGCCAAGTTTACACCTTCACTATTACAGTGGAACGTTTTACCCAGGAGATTGAATTTGTTGTTGCCTAATTGTTTTTTGGTAGGTTTCCAAACTGCATTCCTTCCATCTATAGCATTTCTTAATGTTACTCAGTTCCTTTGGCTTTGATGCCTCATGATTGAGTATTGCTCTGTTTAAGTAGATTGTGATTTTGCTGTGGTCTGATAGGGGTGTAAGTGGGCTGACTGTAAACACTCTGAGAGACTCTGGGTTGAGGTCAGTGATAGAGTAGTCTACAGTACTACTGCCAAGAAATGAGCTATAGGTGTACCTACCATAGGAGTCCCCTCGAAGCCTACCATTGACTATGTACATACCCAGCGTGCGACAGAGCTGCAGGAGTTGTGACCCGTTTTTGTTGGTTATGTTGTCATAGTTGTGCCTAGGGGGGCTTATGTGGGAGGGAATGCTGTCACCTCCAGGCAGGTGTTTGTCCCCCTGTGTGCTGAGGGTGTCAGGTTCTTGTCTGGTTCTGGCATTTAGGGGGTCCTGCAGGTCTGGGAGGGTGTCTCGCTGGTCTGGGTGGGGTGTGTATTGATCTGTTGCTCCTGTGTGAAGTGTTGGGGACACGTTTGAGAGCGATGTCCTTTAGAGTTCGGGCAAAGGTGGGCACTGCTGCCTTGTAGAGCTGGTCCTGGTTTGAGGCTTTCAAGTCCAGGGTGGAGTGGTGGCCCAGGAAAACATTTAATGGAGTTTTGAGGCACAGTCTATACCAAATTATACCCCCTGAGTTTACCCGCTGTTGTCTTTTTCGTGGTAGCAGGGTGGATAACCTCTTGTGCATTGGGAAAGTAGAAGAAGCCTTTTCAATCACTCCCTTCAGTGCTGTGGCCACCCTTTCCTGCTGTGCTCTCAGGTCGTTTGTGCCTGTGTGTATTACTGATGTGGCTGGGTGAGCCGGGTTGGTCCTCAGACAGAAGGCAGATGGCGCTGGGTGTTTGGACACCAGAGTTTAGACACACTGTGTTTGGGAAAAAACATTTTTTCTTCTATATATTTCCCATTTGAGTCCATAAGTAGTACAATCTGTGTCTTGTGTTTGTCCTCAGTGGGTGTGGGGGGGTTGTCAGAAGGGCTATCAGGGTGGCTGACCCTCCCCCTTTCTTTCAGAGAGACATAGAAATGTTGTTGTCAACTGGAGGTTTTTTGAGTGATAGGTGTCTTTGCGCAGAATAATGTCAATACAGTGAGGGGAGGGAAGAGAGAGAGAGAGAGACCTTGGAGATAACCCTGTCCCTCTTTTACCAAGGACCAGACACCTTGCTATCACCGGACGACTAAGACATGGACCTGTCTTATCACAGTCTAGTCACTGTCACTGAACAAGCTCAACATGTCACACAAGTGATGACATATTAACTGGCACTTGTTAATCACTGTTACCAACACCTGTTGCTGACATCACAACGACATTTCAGGAGGCAGAGCCAGAAGTTAACACCACACATCTATGAGTCATCCAACTTTGGGAAATCTCTTTCGTAAGTAATGGGGTCCATCAGTCCAACATCAATACAATAATCTCTGTTGATAGGAGTGATCAGTTCCAGCCTGCCTATGAAGGCTGAGGTTCTCTCACGCTGACTAACACACTGATAAAGGGTTGTTTTTCTCTCCTCCTTTCCTCTCCTCCTTTCCTCTCCTCCTTTCCTCTCCTCCTTTCCCCGGAGGTCATATGCATTATTAAAGCGTGGACTCTCTCACATAAATTATATTTTCTTCTCTTTGAATGTACTTCCAGAGTTTAAACAACGTGTTGGGTAATTGAAGTTTATAAAAACTTTAAACCATGAAGCCCATTAAAATATGACCGTCTGAAAGTTAGTGAGTCTGTGTACTTATTTGTATAAGTGTGAGATAATGAAATGAGAAGCCTGCACACAACATATTACTGCCTCCCAGTGCTTTTTTATTTCCTGCATCATAATTACAAAAACATAATTATGCCATGTCAACTGGACGTTTATCCAAAGCGACTTACAGTCATGTGTGATCAGAATACATTCTACAGTAGGGTGGTCATGTCTTTATCCTGCCAGCCCTGGCGTTACAAATGCGCCTGCTCTGACCTTTGTTTTCTGAGCTACAGAAGGACCAGACACGTTCAGCTTAGGGTTGTTCGACTAAGACAGTGGACCTGTCTTATATCAATAACACTGTCACTGGAGGGATCAGAAATGTTCTGAGAGGCCTCTCATGTCTTTATCCCTGCTCAGCACTGGTTATCAAATGTGGATCTGCTGATGACCTTTGTTTTCTGTATCGGGATGAGAACAGGATACCAGAGAAGCAGGAAAGGGGTGAGTGGTGAGTCCAAATCAGGGGATCCAAATGACACTGTCTGTGGTCTCTGGAGAAGGCAGGTCACCTGTGATACAAGTCAGGGGATCCAAATGACACTGTCTGTGGTCTCTGGAGAAGGCAGGTCACCTGTGATACAAGTCAGGGGATCCAAATGACACTGTCTGTGGTCTCTGGAGAAGGCAGGTCACCTGTGATACAAGTGGGGATCCAAATGACACTGTCTGTGGTCTCTGGAAAGGCAGGTCACCTGTGATACAAGTCAGGGGATCCAAATGACACTGTCTGTGGTCTCTGGAGAAGGCAGGTCACCTGTGATACAAGTCAGGGGATCCAAATGACACTGTCTGTGGTCTCTGGATCAAGGCAGGTCACCTGTGATACAAGTCAGGGGATCCAAATGACACTGTCTGTGGTCTCTGGAGAAGGCAGGTCACCTGTGATACAAGTCAGGGGATCCAAATGACACTGTCTGTGGTCTCTGGAGAAGGCAGGTCACCTGTGATACAAGTCAGGGGATCCAAATGACACTGTCTGTTGTCTCTGGAGAAGGCAGGTCACCTGTGATACAAGTCACGGGGATCCAAATGACACTGTCTGTGGTCTCTGGAGAAGGCAGGTCACCTGTGATCTCAGGGGATCCAAATGATCACTGTCTGTGGTCTCTGGAGAAGGCAGGTCACCTGTGTTTACAAGTCAGGGGATCCAAATGACACTGTCTGTGAGTCTCTGGAGAAGGCAGGTCACCTGTGATACAAGTCAGGGGATCCAAATGACACTGTCTGTGGTCTCTGGGAGAAGGCAGGTCACCTGTGATACAAGTCAGGGGATCCAAATGACACTGTCTGTGGTCTCTGGAGAAGGCAGGTCACCTGTGATACAAGTCAGGGGATCCAAATGACACTGTCTGTGGTCTCTGGAGAAGGCAGGTCACCTGTGATACAAGTCAGGGGATCCAAATGACACTGTCTGTGGTCTCTGGAGAAGGCAGGTCACCTGTGATACAAGTCAGGGGATCCAAATGACACTGTCTGTGGTCTCTGGAGAAGGCAGGTCACCTGTGATACAAGTCAGGGGATCCAAATGACACTGTCTGTGGTCTCTGGAGAAGGCAGGTCACCTGTGATACAAGTCAGGGGATCCAAATGACACTGTCTGTGGTCTCTGGAGAAGGCAGGTCACCTGTGATACAAGTCAGGGGATCCAAATGACACTGTCTGTGGTCTCTGGAGAAGGCAGGTCACCTGTGATACAAGTCAGGGGATCCAAATGACACTGTCTGTGGTCTCTGGAGAAGGCAGGTCACCTGTGATACAAGTCAGGGGATCCAAATGACACTGTCTGTGGTCTCTGGAGAAGGCAGGTCACCTGTGATACAAGTCAGGGGATCCAAATGACACTGTCTGTGGTCTCTGGAGAAGGCAGGTCACCTGTGATACAAGTCAGGGGATCCAAATGACACTGTCTGTGGTCTCTGGAGAAGGCAGGTCACCTGTGATACAAGTCAGGGGATCCAAATGACACTGTCTGTGGTCTCTGGAGAAGGCAGGTCACCTGTGATACAAGTCAGGGGATCCAAATGACACTGTCTGTGGTCTCTGGAGAAGGCAGGTCACCTGTGATACAAGTCAGGGGATCCAAATGACACTGTCTGTGGTCTCTGGAGAAGGCAGGTCACCTGTGATACAAGTCAGGGGATCCAAATGACACTGTCTGTGGTCTCTGGAGAAGGCAGGTCACCTGTGATACAAGTCAGGGGATCCAAATGACACTGTCTGTGGTCTCTGGAGAAGGCAGGTCACCTGTGATACAAGTCAGGGGATCCAAATGACACTGTCTGTGGTCTCTGGAGAAGGCAGGTCACCTGTGATACAAGTCAGGGGATCCAAATGACACTGTCTGTGGTCTCTGGAGAAGGCAGGTCACCTGTGATACAAGTCAGGGGATCCAAATGACACTGTCTGTGGTCTCTGGAGAAGGCAGGTCACCTGTGATACAAGTCAGGGGATCCAAATGACACTGTCTGTGGTCTCTGGAGAAGGCAGGTCACCTGTGATACAAGTCAGGGGATCCAAATGACACTGTCTGTGGTCTCTGGAGAAGGCAGGTCACCTGTGATACAAGTCAGGGGATCCAAATGACACTGTCTGTGGTCTCTGGAGAAGGCAGGTCACCTGTGATACAAGTCAGGGGATCCAAATGACACTGTCTGTGGTCTCTGGAGAAGGCAGGTCACCTGTGATACAAGTCAGGGGATCCAAATGACACTGTCTGTGGTCTCTGGAGAAGGCAGGTCACCTGTGATACAAGTCAGGGGATCCAAATGACACTGTCTGTGGTCTCTGGAGAAGGCAGGTCACCTGTGATACAAGTCAGGGGATCCAAATGACACTGTCTGTGGTCTCTGGAGAAGGCAGGTCACCTGTGATACAAGTCAGGGGATCCAAATGACACTGTCTGTGGTCTCTGGAGAAGGCAGGTCACCTGTGATACAAGTCAGGGGATCCAAATGACACTGTCTGTGGTCTCTGGAGAAGGCAGGTCACCTGTGATACAAGTCAGGGGATCCAAATGACACTGTCTGTGGTCTCTGGAGAAGGCAGGTCACCTGTGATACAAGTCAGGGGATCCAAATGACACTGTCTGTGGTCTCTGGAGAAGGCAGGTCACCTGTGATACAAGTCAGGGATCCAAATGACACTGTCTGTGGTCTCTGGAGAAGGCAGGTCACCTGTGATACAAGTCAGGGGATCCAAATGACACTGTCTGTGGTCTCTGGAGAAGGCAGGTCACCTGTGATACAAGTCAGGGGATCCAAATGACACTGTCTGTGGTCTCTGGAGAAGGCAGGTCACCTGTGATACAAGTCAGGGGATCCAAATGACACTGTCTGTGGTCTCTGGAGAAGGCAGGTCACCTGTGATACAAGTCAGGGGATCCAAATGACACTGTCTGTGGTCTCTGGAGAAGGCAGGTCACCTGTGATACAAGTCAGGGGATCCAAATGACACTGTCTGTGGTCTCTGGAGAAGGCAGGTCACCTGTGATACAAGTCAGGGGATCCAAATGGTCTGTGGTCCTGTGATACAAGTCAGGGATCCAAATGACACTGTCTGTGGGCAGGTCACCTGTGATACAAGTCAGGGGATCCAAATGACACTGTCTGTGGTCTCTGGAGAAGGCAGGTCACCTGTGATACAAGTCAGGGGATCCAAATGACACTGTCTGTGGTCTCTGGAGAAGGCAGGTCACCTGTGATACAAGTCAGGGGATCCAAATGACACTGTCTGTGGTCTCTGGAGAAGGCAGGTCACCTGTGATACAAGTCAGGGGATCCAAATGACACTGTCTGTGGTCTCTGGAGAAGGCAGGTCACCTGTGATACAAGTCAGGGGATCCAAATGACACTGTCTGTGGTCTCTGGAGAAGGCAGGTCACCTGTGATACAAGTCAGGGGATCCAAATGACACTGTCTGTGGTCTCTGGAGAAGGCAGGTCACCTGTGATACAAGTCAGGGGATCCAAATGACACTGTCTGTGGTCTCTGGAGAAGGCAGGTCACCTGTGATACAAGTCAGGGGATCCAAATGACACTGTCTGTGGTCTCTGGAGAAGGCAGGTCACCTGTGATACAAGTCAGGGGATCCAAATGACACTGTCTGTGGTCTCTGGAGAAGGCAGGTCACCTGTGATACAAGTCAGGGGATCCAAATGACACTGTCTGTGGTCTCTGGAGAAGGCAGGTCACCTGTGATACAAGTCAGGGGATCCAAATGACACTGTCTGTGGTCTCTGGAGAAGGCAGGTCACCTGTGATACAAGTCAGGGGATCCAAATGACACTGTCTGTGGTCTCTGGAGAAGGCAGGTCACCTGTGATACAAGTCAGGGGATCCAAATGACACTGTCTGTGGTCTCTGGAGAAGGCAGGTCACCTGTGATACAAGTCAGGGGATCCAAATGACACTGTCTGTGGTCTCTGGAGAAGGCAGGTCACCTGTGATACAAGTCAGGGGATCCAAATGACACTGTCTGTGGTCTCTGGAGAAGGCAGGTCACCTGTGATACAAGTCAGGGGATCCAAATGACACTGTCTGTGGTCTCTGGAGAAGGCAGGTCACCTGTGATACAAGTCAGGGGATCCAAATGACACTGTCTGTGGTCTCTGGAGAAGGCAGGTCACCTGTGATACAAGTCAGGGGATCCAAATGACACTGTCTGTGGTCTCTGGAGAAGGCAGGTCACCTGTGATACAAGTCAGGGGATCCAAATGACACTGTCTGTGGTCTCTGGAGAAGGCAGGTCACCTGTGATACAAGTCAGGGGATCCAAATGACACTGTCTGTGGTCTCTGGAGAAGGCAGGTCACCTGTGATACAAGTCAGGGGATCCAAATGACACTGTCTGTGGTCTCTGGAGAAGGCAGGTCACCTGTGATACAAGTCAGGGGATCCAAATGACACTGTCTGTGGTCTCTGGAGAAGGCAGGTCACCTGTGATACAAGTCAGGGGATCCAAATGACACTGTCTGTGGTCTCTGGAGAAGGCAGGTCACCTGTGATACAAGTCAGGGGATCCAAATGACACTGTCTGTGGTCTCTGGAGAAGGCAGGTCACCTGTGATACAAGTCAGGGGATCCAAATGACACTGTCTGTGGTCTCTGGAGAAGGCAGGTCACCTGTGATACAAGTCAGGGGATCCAAATGACACTGTCTGTGGTCTCTGGAGAAGGCAGGTCACCTGTGATACAAGTCAGGGGATCCAAATGACACTGTCTGTGGTCTCTGGAGAAGGCAGGTCACCTGTGATACAAGTCAGGGGATCCAAATGACACTGTCTGTGGTCTCTGGAGAAGGCAGGTCACCTGTGATACAAGTCAGGGGATCCAAATGACACTGTCTGTGGTCTCTGGAGAAGGCAGGTCACCTGTGATACAAGTCAGGGGATCCAAATGACACTGTCTGTGGTCTCTGGAGAAGGCAGGTCACCTGTGATACAAGTCAGGGATCCAAATGACACTGTCTGTGGTCTCTGGAGAAGGCAGGTCACCTGTGATACAAGTCAGGGGATCCAAATGACACTGTCTGTGGTCTCTGGAGAAGGCAGGTCACCTGTGATACAAGTCAGGGGATCCAAATGACACTGTCTGTGGTCTCTGGAGAAGGCAGGTCACCTGTGATACAAGTCAGGGGATCCAAATGACACTGTCTGTGGTCTCTGGAGAAGGCAGGTCACCTGTGATACAAGTCAGGGGATCCAAATGACACTGTCTGTGGTCTCTGGAGAAGGCAGGTCACCTGTGATACAAGTCAGGGGATCCAAATGACACTGTCTGTGGTCTCTGGAGAAGGCAGGTCACCTGTGATACAAGTCAGGGGATCCAAATGACACTGTCTGTGGTCTCTGGAGAAGGCAGGTCACCTGTGATACAAGTCAGGGGATCCAAATGACACTGTCTGTGGTCTCTGGAGAAGGCAGGTCACCTGTGATACAAGTCAGGGGATCCAAATGACACTGTCTGTGGTCTCTGGAGAAGATCCAAATGACAGGTCTCACCTGTGATACAAGTCAGGGGATCCAAATGACACTGTCTGTGGTCTCTGGAGAAGGCAGGTCACCTGTGATACAAGTCAGGGGATCCAAATGACACTGTCTGTGGTCTCTGGAGAAGGCAGGTCACCTGTGATACAAGTCAGGGGATCCAAATGACACTGTCTGTGGTCTCTGGAGAAGGCAGGTCACCTGTGATACAAGTCAGGGGATCCAAATGACACTGTCTGTGGTCTCTGGAGAAGGCAGGTCACCTGTGATACAAGTCAGGGGATCCAAATGACACTGTCTGTGGTCTCTGGAGAAGGCAGGTCACCTGTGATACAAGTCAGGGGATCCAAATGACACTGTCTGTGGTCTCTGGAGAAGGCAGGTCACCTGTGATACAAGTCAGGGGATCCAAATGACACTGTCTGTGGTCTCTGGAGAAGGCAGGTCACCTGTGATACAAGTCAGGGGATCCAAATGACACTGTCTGTGGTCTCTGGAGAAGGCAGGTCACCTGTGATACAAGTCAGGGGATCCAAATGACACTGTCTGTGGTCTCTGGAGAAGGCAGGTCACCTGTGATACAAGTCAGGGGATCCAAATGACACTGTCTGTGGTCTCTGGAGAAGGCAGGTCACCTGTGATACAAGTCAGGGGATCCAAATGACACTGTCTGTGGTCTCTGGAGAAGGCAGGTCACCTGTGATACAAGTCAGGGGATCCAAATGACACTGTCTGTGGTCTCTGGAGAAGGCAGGTCACCTGTGATACAAGTCAGGGGATCCAAATGACACTGTCTGTGGTCTCTGGAGAAGGCAGGTCACCTGTGATACAAGTCAGGGGATCCAAATGACACTGTCTGTGGTCTCTGGAGAAGGCAGGTCACCTGTGATACAAGTCAGGGGATCCAAATGACACTGTCTGTGGTCTCTGGAGAAGGCAGGTCACCTGTGATACAAGTCAGGGGATCCAAATGACACTGTCTGTGGTCTCTGGAGAAGGCAGGTCACCTGTGATACAAGTCAGGGGATCCAAATGACACTGTCTGTGGTCTCTGGAGAAGGCAGGTCACCTGTGATACAAGTCAGGGGATCCAAATGACACTGTCTGTGGTCTCTGGAGAAGGCAGGTCACCTGTGATACAAGTCAGGGGATCCAAATGACACTGTCTGTGGTCTCTGGAGAAGGCAGGTCACCTGTGATACAAGTCAGTATTTGACGTCAATCCATGTTTGAAGACGTCGGGAAAAGTCGTGGACATTTGTCACTAAGGGCAACATTGAACGCTGTTAAGGTGTTCTGGATGGGCTTAAGCATCTGCCTCTGATTCCAACAGTTACATGTTCAAACCCAGTGATAGAAAGTTGTTTTTTAAAATATTTTTGTTTGAAGCCCATCCTAAACCTTAACCCTAACCAATTCTGAGTTAATGCCTAAACTTCATCTTAAACAGTTTTGAATTTGACATTTGAGAAACATGGATGAAAGTCTAATTCTGGCGTGAGAGCTGGTGGCTCTGGAGGATTAACACCAGAAAGAAAGAAAGAGACAGTGGTTTTGATAAGCAGAGTAAACATTCACACACACACGCACACACGCACACACACACACACACACACACACACACACACACACACACACACACACACACACACACACACACACACACACACACACACACACACACACACACACACACACACACACACACACACACACACACACACACACACACACACACACACACACACACACACATTGATCCAGAAGAGCAACTTGCTCCAAAGTTAGGAAAAGGTGAAAGACGTGGCCTTTAGCAGGACAAGTCCCTTCCCCTTGGGCTTCAGGCAGACAGACAGACAGACAGACAGTGATTCAGAAAGGACAGACACAGGGATGAATAGAATATTCTCTGTTGTATTTTGGCCTTATCATATTCTTATTTCTTTCTGACCTGCCAGTCTTATTCATCTCTCAGCCAACACAATACAATTCTTGCTTTTATTGGTCCATTTGTACAGATATTCTTTATTTTTGTTGTCACAGTACCCAACCTGACACAACACACACATCACAGACTGGAGATGTGGCAAAGCAGCACCCTTGGAGCACTTATGGGTAAAGTGCCTTGCTCAATGGCACAATGGTGGTATACAGCGATAATGAAGCTGATCTGAAGCAGATTTCCCAACAGGGGGTTCAAACCAGCAACAATCTGGTTACCGGCCCGCCTCTAACCTCGAGATTAGCGCATGCCCTGTAGACACACACACACACACTCTGGCTCAACCATGTGTTGTGTGTGTGTTTCTGTCACATCCAGCCATCAGACAGTGTCCCCAAAGGAGAAATTAGAGGCTTAATGTTAAACCCTACTAAATACAGGTTGATAGGACTAATTAGCAGGGTATATTAATAATTAGCAGGGTATATTAATAATTAGCAGGGTATATTAATAATTAGCAGGGTATATTAATAATTAGCAGGGTATATTAATAATTAGCGAGGCATGAGGCTCCCGTCAACTTGGCCGTCAACATGGTCGTGACACATGTTGGGGGGGGGGTATTCTTCAGTAAGGATGAACATGTATACCTACCTACCTTTGAGATGTGGTTGCAGGATTTAGGGTATCTAATGCATATTGATGTATCTCTCCACTGAGGTCATCACAACAAGACTGTTAACAATGTTTTCCCTCCTTGGGAACTATTCAGCAGTCAAACCAACCGTTTAACCCTTTGTACGCCATTAGCAACCATGAACACTCAATTATCTCTCTCTCCCCTTCTCTCTCTCTCCCCTTCTCTCTTCTATTTGTCTTTGTCTTTCCTCTTTCTCTCTCTGTATCTCTCTGTCCTCTCTTTCTCTCTCTGTCCTCTCTCTCTCTCTGTCCTCTCTTTCTCTCTCTGTCTCTCTCTCTGTCCTCTCTTTCTTTCTCTGTCTCTCTCTCTCTGTCCTCTCTTTCTTTCTCTGTCTCTCTCTCTGTCCTCTCTTTCTTTCTCTGTCCTCTCTTTCTTTCTCTGTCTCTCTCTCTGTCCTCTCTTTCTCTCTCTGTCTCTCTCTCTCTGTCCTCTCTTTCTTTCTCTGTCTCTCTCTCTGTCCTCTCTTTCTTTCTCTGTCTCTCTCTCTCTGTCCTCTCTTTCTTTCTCTGTCTCTCTCTCTCTCTCTCTGTCCTCTCTTTCTTTCTCTGTCTCTCTCTCTCTCTGTCCTCTTATTCTTTCTCTGTCTCTCTCTCTCTGTCCTCTCTCTCTTTCTCTGTCTCTTTCTCTGTCTCTCTCTCTCTGTCCTCTCTTTCTTTCTCTCTCTCTCTCTCTGTCCTCTCTTTCTTTCTCTGTCTCTCTCTCTCTGTCCTCTCTTTCTTTCTCTGTCTCTCTCTCTGTCCTCTCTTTCTTTCTCTCTCTCTCTCTCTCTGTCCTATCTTTCTTTCTCTGTCTCTCTCTCTGTCCTCTCTTTCTTTCTCTGTCTCTCTCTCTCTGTCCTCTCTTTCTCTCTCTGTCTCTCTCTCTGTCCTCTCTTTCTTTCTCTGTCTCTCTCTCTCTGTCCTCTCTTTCTTTCTCTGTCTCTCTCTCTCTGTCCTCTCTTTCTCTCTCTGTCTCTCTCTTTCTGTATTGCTCTCTATTTCTCCTCCCTTTCTCTCTGTCTCTCTCTTCTCTCTCTCCCACCATCTTTCCTCCTTACCTCCCACTTTCTCTGTAATGAGAAGTGTGCAGTCCACAGGGACTGTCTCTGTTATTAGAGCTAATTGGACGTTCCTCGTCAGCAATGGAGAGAAGAAAGGAAACAATTAGTGTGTACATAGCGCCTGTGTTACAGAAACATATCTTTCCCCTGTCTCAAGGAGCTCTCGCTGCATGGCCACACATCTAATCAACAACCCCCTGCTTAATTACATGAGGTCAATTAGAACTTGTAGAAATTACCTAACCAACTTGACATTATTGGTAATTCAGAGGGGAAATCAAAATAGTGTTACTGTTTTTGCTTGAAGATGGCACTGAATGTCAGACTACCGATTATCAATGCTGCCAGTGTGTGTGTGTGTGTGTGTGTGTGTGTGTGTGTGTGTGTGTGTGTGTGTGTGTGTGTGTGTGTGTGTGTGTGTGTGTGTGTGTGTGTGTGTGTGTGTGTGTGTGTGTGTGTGTGTGTGTGTGTGTGTGTGTGTGTGTGTGTGTGTGCGTGCGTGCGTGTGCGCACGCGTGTGGTATGGGTAGAAGAGGACACTATTCTACCCATACCATGCATGCATAACCTCTTTTCTAAATGTTCACACTTATTTTGGATTTGGTCATACATTAAAGCAAACACATTCAATCTTCTCTGCTCTCGCTCCAGCTGCAGTAACCATTATGGGCAGCAGGTAGCCTTGTGGTTAGAGCGTTGGGCCAGTAACCAAAAGGCTGCTAGATCGAGTCCCTGAGCTGACAAGGTAGAAATCTGTTATTCAGCCCTGAACAAGGCAGTTAACCCACTATTCCTAGGCTATCATTGAAAATAAGAATTTGTTATTAACTGACTTGCCTAGTTAAATAAAAAATTGAAATGCTAAGAGAAAGCAGATGAGAAACAGAAAATATGTAGTTTCCTTCAAAGACCTCAAAAGCATGAAACCAGAGGACAGTGCACAAGCTTTAGCTACACTAAACACAATTCAACACCAGACAATTATAAAATACAACAGTCAACGCAATATTCACAAAGTCATGGCAGAGAGTCAAACACTCACTTATCAAGCAACACACACAAAGGATTCAATACAGGGATTAAAACTGTAAAGGATTAAATACAAGCCCCCCAATAAGAGCACCGAGTCCTCAGAGAGACAAATAAACACCCCTTCTCAGCTGAAAGAACAATGGTCTGAAACGAGCAGGCAGATGAAGAAAGGCAGCCCCCATCTCAGCACAGCTCGACTCAACCAATGTTCATTTGTGGAACAGAGCCATGACAACCTGTCCCTCAGGGTGGTGGTTGATACATGAACACATCCAAAATCCTTTATTATTGATGAGAAGTGCCATTTCTCAGGGGAAATGTCTGTCCATGCTATAGAAGAACATCAACCTATTGTATCCACATAGTGTCTGCACCCTCTCATGAAGAATGGATTAGTAGGAATAGATTACAACCAGGCACTTCATACTCGTCCTCCTCTTCCTCCTCACCCTCTGGCTGCTATCACTCTCTGCAGAGCGCTGCCCCCTCTTGGTGGAAAGATGGTAGTGCTAGAGGTTTTAGACGCACGACAGTCAGTACAGCATTATAGTCTACGCTTCCTAAAATAGTTATTCCATTTCATATCTTAGCTCACTATAGAATATCTGAGCACCGAACTTTCCACAATTTATACACCGATGGCCAGTCGGCAGGTGGAAAAGTCGGTTCTTTACGTATGGGTGCTGTGATTTCAAAATAGTGCTCGCCAAAACATGTTGAAGAGTTTCTTACAACATCTCATTCTAGCCCTTGGTTCACTCCAGACCTGATTGTCCTTGACCAGAACAAAAACATCCTGTGGCATTCTGCATCAGCATTTAATTGCCCCAAGCGATATGGAAGATAGGAACCAATATACACAAGCAGTTAGGAAAGCAAATGCTAGCTTTTTCAAACAGAAATTTTCATCCTGTAGCACAAACTCCCAAAAGTTCTGGGACACTGTAAAGTCCATGGAGAATAAGAGCACCTCCTCCCAGCTGCCCACTGCACTGAGGCAAGGAAACACTGTCACCACTGATAAATCCGCCATAATTGAGAATTTCAAGAAGCATTTTTCTACGGCTGGCCATGCTTTCCACCTGGTTACCCCGACCCCGGTCAACAGCCCTGCACCCCTCACTGCAACTTGCCCAAGCCTCCCCATTTCGCCTTCACCCAAATCCAGATAGCTGATGTTCTAAAAGAGCTGCAAAATCTGGACCCGTACAAATCAGCCGGGTCTACACAATCTGGATCCTCTCTTTATTAAAGTGTCCGCCAAAATTGTTGCAACCCCTATTACTAGCCTGTTCAACCTCTCTTTCGTATCGTCTGAGATCCCCAAAGATTGGAAAGCTGCCAGAGTCATCCCCCTCTTCAAAGAGGGAGACACTCTAGACCCAAACTGTTACAGACCTATATCTATCCTACGCTGCCTTTCTAAGGTCTTCCAAAGCCAAGTTGACAAACAGATCACCGACCATTTCGAATCCCACCTTCTCCGCTATGCAATCTGGTTTCCGAGCTGGTCATGGGTGTACCTCAGTCACGCTCAAGGTCCTAAACGACATCTTAACCACCATCGATCGATAACAGACAATACTGTGCAGCTGTATTCATCATTGACTCTGTCAATCACCACATTCTTATTGGCAGACTCAACAGCCTTGGTTTCTCAAATGACTGCCCCGCCTGGTTCACCAACTACTTTTCAGACAGAGTTCATTGTGTCAACACCGAGGCCCTGTTGTCCGGACCTCTGGCAGTCTCTATGGGGGTGCCACACGGTTCAATCCTCGGGCTGACTCTTTATTCTGTATACATCAATGATGTTGCTCTTGCTGCTGGTGATTCTCTGATCCACCTCTACGCAGACGACACCATTCTGTATACTTCTGGCCCTTCTTTCAACACTGTGTAAACAAACCTCCAGACGAGCTTCAATGCCATACAACTCTCCCTCCGTGGCCTCCAACTTCTCTTAAATGCAAGTAAAACTAAATGCATGCTCTTCAACCGATCGTTGCCCACACCTGCCTGCCCGTCCAGCATCACTACTCTGGATGGTTCTGACTTATGAATATGTGGACAATTACAAATACCTAGGTGTCTGGTTAGACTGTAATGTCTCCTTCCAGACTCACATTAAGCATCTCCAAACCAAAATTAAATCTAGAATTTTTCTTCCTACTTCACAACAAAGCCTCCTTCACTCATGCTGCCAAACATACCCTTGTAAAACTGACTATGCTACCGATCCTTGACTTCAGCGATGTCAATTACAAAATAGCCTCCAATACTATACTCAGCAAATTGCATGCAGTCTATCATAGTGCCATCCATTTTGTCACCAAAGCCCCATATACTACCCACCAATGCTCTCGTTGGCTGGCACTCGTTTCATATTCATCGCCAAACCCACTGGCTCCAGGTCATCTATGAGTCTTTGCTAGGTAAAGCCCCACCTTATCTCAGCTCACTGGTCACCCACCTGTAGCACACACTCCAGCAGGTATATTTCACTGGTCACCCCCAAAGCCAATTCCTCCTTCGGCAGCCTTTCCTTCCAGTTCTCTGCTGCCAATGAATGGAACGAATTGCAAAAATCACTGAAGCTGGAGACTCATATCTCCCTCTCTAGCTTTAAGCACCAGCTGTCAGAGCAGCTCACAGATCACTGCACCTGTAAATAGCCCATCCAACTACCTCATCCCCATACTGTTATTTATTTTATTTATTTTGCTCCTTTGCACCCTAGTATTTGGGGCGGCAGGGTAGCCTAGTGGTTAGAGTATTGGGCTAGTAACCAAAAGGATGCAAGTTCAAATCCCCAGCTGACAAGGTACAAATCTGTCGTTCTGCCTCTGAACAAGGCAGTTAACCCACTGTTCCTAGGCAATCATTGAAAATAAGAATTTGTTCTTAACTGACTTGCCTAGTTAAAGGTAAAATAATAATCTCTACTTGCACACTCATCCTCTGCACAGCTATCACTCCAGTGTTTCATTGTAATTATTTCACCACCGTGGCTTTTCCTACCTATGGCCTTACCTCCCTTATCCTCCCTCATTTGCACACACTGTATATAGATTTTTTTCTATTGTATAATTGACTGTATGTTTGTTTATTCCATGTGTTGTTGTTTGTGTCGCACTGCTTTGCTTTATCTTGGCCAGGTCGCAGTTGTAAATGGGAACTTGTTCTCAACTAGCCTACCTGGTTAAATAAAGGTGAAAAATATATATTTTTAACTTTCAGGATGGCTGGAATGCATTCGAGGGAATGTTTTACAGGAAAAGCTCCCTGGTGAAAGGTTTTGGCTAAATGGATTCATCTGACTTCTTGGTAGTTAAGGACCTATTGTTCAACACCCTTTTATTGTCCAACCCCAGCAGGCTACAGGCCCGGGCTTGGTATGGTACAGGAAAAGCTCCCTGGTGAAAGGTTTTGGCTAAATGGATTCATCTGACTTCTTGGTAGTTAAGGACCTATTGTTCAACACCCTTTTATTGTCCAACCCCAGCAGGCTACAGGCCCGGGCTTGGTATGGTCCAGTAGGATCATCAGGATCCGTATGTCATATTTCTGCTCTCTATATGAAGCTGGAGTCAAGTCAGACTAAACTAAGAAGGGCTTGAGTCCGGGGAAACAAGAGGCAGCGTGATCATCTATTGTCTGTGTTGTTGTTTCCATTCGATTTCAGGACAACTGTTGTCACCCTCAGACAGCACCACAGATGTCTGGTCAACTTTGTCAACAGCCTGCCTCATTGTTGTCGAGGAAATAATCTCCAGTGCTCCTGCAGGGGTTGTGGCATCAATCTCTTTTACTGGCAGCTGTGTGTCCAAGCCTGGCACGCAATACTACACCAACCATGTCCTATTATAGATGGGGAAGAGAGGTGTTTTTTTTCTCTCTTCTCCCTTCTTTTCTATGCTGAAAACATGTAGTAGAATCAAAACCTTATATTTTACTTCATTCAAAAGATGGTCTAGGCTCGGACTAACCCTGGCACTCCACAGTAGCCTAGTGGATGAAGGGAGTAGCTGCCAATGTGATGTGAATGTGTAATAATCAACGCTCTCCCTACAATAGCATTTAACACACCTATACTGCCACCTTGTGGAGCATCCCTTCCCCTGACTATTAGGCCTACACTACCACCTAGTGAATACGGGACTGCACTGCGTGTGTGCTCAAATGGGGGAAATCCTACTATTGACAAAGACGAAGAGATAAGGGTTATTTCTTAAAACCTCTCCACTACCTCATACAAGATGTACTATCTGCCTTGTTTCAGGACAGTAAAAACAACTAATTGTGCTTCCTTGGTAAAGAGTCTGGAACATACATAAAATAACCACAGAAGAACAGATTATGTCTGCATTTAATTTAATCAAAACACAATATTAATCATCATACGAGTAGTTTTCATACTTTTCCAAAAGATCATGACTCGTGAGATTGTTTTATAAATCATTTCATCAAAGTCATTTGTAAAAAAAAATAAAGAAGTTACTGAACTGTAGCATCTATAATATTATAATATATCAGTCGTATAATAGTAATCATAATAATCATAATTGTAATGATACTTCTATATGCCTTCGAAACTTTTTTAAATAATCATATAGCTTTCACTCATAACCACTCATAAGGTTGTGAAGGAGGACAATTCTATTGGTTAAGCGCCACCGCATTCTCTTCCTGCTTTAACAAAAATGCAACCAATGATTTCAGACACTCAAGGGGGACAAAATTCAATAAGAAGATTATAGAAACATGACATCAACTCAAAACGCAAGATAACCTGAAAGCAAAGACATACATAATACATGGTTCAGCATTCAAGAGGACATATTTCCAAACCCCCAAAAAAGGAATGGGCTTCTGCATAGATCCACGGGAGATAGAACGTAACCATGGTTAAAAAGAGGGAGGGAGAGACATAAAGATACATTTCTATCTGTCAGTAGCACGCAGGAAAGAGTGGGACAGGATAAGAACAGACTGTTCATGGTAATCAGGACCACGCTACATAAAGTACAACATCATGGGCCATTGTGATCCAGATTATATTGATAGGGCCTTAGACAACATTAGCATGATAACATCTGCCTTGTTGTGAAATTGTTTGATATTACAACACTGTTGGAGCTAGAAACACAAGCATTTCGCTACACCCGCAGTGACCAATAACATTTGATTTGATTTAGATTTATTAGGGAATCTAACATAGCAAATCACAGCAGAGTTGCATGCATGCCTGCATTGACCATATTGAAATTAGATACATTTATATCCATTGGATTTCATAAAGTCTATCTTTGCTTTGGAAAAAGCTAAGTTACAGTAATTTCTATGATGAGTCCATGGCAAGTTATTGTCAGTAAAAGGGCATGGAGAACAACACACACTGTTGTCATCAGCCAGGACAGCCATTGGTGGTACATGATGCATTACTGCATGTAAAATGGACTTCTACATGTGTATGCCTTGATGTGTGTGATGACTGATGACTGACCACCAAGCTAGTGTAATCAAAACCGATTTATTAGCTAGCCTGTTGTCAACATCACATCAACTACGGAGGCCCCCGAGGATCAACCTTGACCACACAGTATATACTTACAGTGTGTTGTAAAGACAGTTACAGTATGTATACTGGTTCAGGGTCACAACATGATCCATAAGGTCATTGGATCTCAACCTTTTAGCAAATATGGAAAATGGGAAAATCCAGCGCAAGACAATAATCATTTTATTAGAATGTTCTTGGGCCTTCTTTTGTGTGTGTTTGTTAGTGTGTGTGTGTGTGGGGAGAGAGGGGGAGGTAGGAGCAGCCAACATGCTAACATAGTATTTTTAGAACACCTTTAATGAGGACAGCAGGATGGGGCTAGTAATATTGTAGTTGCTGAGAAGAGACTTATATTTGGTGATGCTTATATTGTCTCTCAGTACATACTATTTGGAGCTCCTTAAAAGAAGCATGGCTTTATTCTGGGCTTGTGTAGGATTCTTGCATACTGTAACTTAGATAGGGCTCTACTTGTACAGAGCACATGTCCATTTGCCCTTCCAGTCTCTAAAGTGCCCTTTTGTTTTGGGTAATTATGTAAAACAATTTTGTATACAGTTTTTGTTGTTGTTGTTCTGAACCCACTGCCCGCAAGTCATGGTTAAACGAGTTTAACTATGTGTCATTTAATTAGCCATTAAGATGTGGCCATCTTTTGCTTTTATGTAACTACATTTTACAAAAATATAAACACAACATGCAAAGAATTTTAAGAATATATACGTACGGAAATCAGTCAATTTAAATAAATTCATTAGACCCTATTCTATGGATTTCACAACTGGGAATACAGATATGCATCTGTTGGTCAAAAAAAAAAGGTAGGGGCGTGGATCAGAAAACTAGTCATCGAGAGTCCCAAGGTGCGGTGCACAACGGCCCAGCGTCGTCTGGGTTAGCGGAGGGTTTGGCCGGGTGGGGCTTTACTTGGCTCATCGCGCTCTAGCGACTCCTTGTGGCGGGCCGGGCGGCTGCAGGCTGTCGTCAGTTGAACAGTGTTTCCGCCGACACTGTCTGGCTTCTGGGTTAAGCAGGCTGGTGTTAAAAAGTGCGGTTTGGCGGGTCATGTTTCGGAGGATGCATGACTCAAGCTGTAGCGATGAGACAAGATTGAAATTGAGGAGAAAAGGGGGGTGAAATATCCCCCCCCCCCAAAAAAAAATCTATCTGGTGTCTGACCACGATTTGCCTCATGCAGCGTGACACATCTCTCACATAGTTGATCAGGCTGTTGATTTTAGCCTGTGGAATGTTGTTCCACTCTTCTTCATTGGCTGTGCGAAGTTGAGGGAACTGGAACATGCATAATCATTAACCATCACAAAAAAACTCCATCTTTCGATCCAGAGCATCCCAAACATGCTCAATGGGTGATAAGTCTACTGGGTATGCAGGCCAAGGAAGAACTGTGACATTTTCAGCTTTCAGGAATTGTGTACAGATCCTTGCGACATGGGGCTGAGCATTATCATGCTGAAACATGACGTGATGGCACGATAATAGGCCTCACGATCTCGTCACTGTATCTCTGTACATGCACATTTACATCAGCAAACTGCTCGCCCACACAGCACCATACACACATCTGCCTGGTACAGTTGAGACCGGGATTGATCTGTGAAGAGCACACTCTTAGGTACCAGTGGCCATCTAAGGTGAACATATGCCAACTGAAGTTGTTTATGACTCCGAACTGCAGTTAGGTCAAGACCCTGGTAAGGTCAAGGAGCACCCGATGAATTTCCCTAAGATCGTTTCTGACAGTTTGTGCATAAATTTTTCAGTTGTGCAAACCCAGTTTCATCAGCTGTCCGGGTGGCTGGTCTCAGACGATGTGAAGATGCCGGATGTGGAGGTCCTGGGCTGGCGTGGTTACATGTGGTCTGCGGCTGTGAGGCCGGATGGATGTGAACATTTAAATCTCTGGCAACAGCTCTGGTGAACATTCCTGCAGTCAGCATGCCAATTGCACGTTCCCTCAAAACTTGAGACATCTGTGGCATTGTGTTGTGTGACAAAACTGCACGTTTTTCTGTAATGATCATGCTGTTTAATCAGCTTCTAGATATGCCACACCTGTCAGATGGATGGACTATCTTGGCAAAGGAGAAATGCTCACTAATAGGGATTTAAACACATTTGTGCACAAAATTTGAAACAAATACATTTGTGTGCATCTGGAACATTTCTGTGATCTATTATTTCATCTCATGAAACAAGGGACCAACACTTTACATGTTGCGTTTTATTTTTATTCAGTATAAATAATCAAAGTCAAAATTGCTAGAGTCTGTGAACACTGTTGCAGAAACATATTTTTTGGGTTGCCCTTTTTATAGTTTGCCCTCCCAAAATGTTTGTTTACAGCCCTGCTGTGGCATCACACACTCTTACTGATTTCGGTTTTGGGCTAGGGTCCACGTTCTTCATTTTGATTTGTTAACCATCCTCTCTCATTTTTTTTTTTTTTTTTACATAAGCCTACCTTCCCTCCCTCTGAATCTTTGTCTGTTTAACTCCTTCTCAGATGAACAGACAGAATGAGTCTGTTTACTAGAAGATTATTTTCAGATGTGCAGAAGTATTGTAGGTGTAATGCTGATGTAGGTCTAGAGGGATGAGGTGATGATAGAGGTGTAATGATTATGTAGGTCTATAGGGATGAGGTGATGATAGAGGTGTAATGCTGATGTAGGTCTAGAGGGATGAGGTGATGATAGAGGTGTAATGATTATGTAGGTCTATAGGGATGAGGTGATGATAGAGGTGTAATGATTATGTAGGTCTATAGGGATGAGGTGATGATAGAGGTGTAATGCTGATGTAGGTCTAGAGGGATGAGGTGATGATAGAGGTGTAATGATTATGTAGGTCTATAGGGATGAGGTGATGATAGAGGTGTAATGCTGATGTAGGTCTAGAGGGATGAGGTGATGATAGAGGTGTAATGCTGATGTAGGTCTAGAGGGATGAGGTGATGATAGAGGTGTAATGATTATGTAGGTCTATAGGGATGAGGTGATGATAGAGGTGTAATGATTATGTAGGTCTATAGGGATGAGGTGATGATAGAGGTGTAATGCTGATGTAGGTCTAGAGGGATGAGGTGATGATAGAGGTGTAATGATTATGTAGGTCTATAGGGATGAGGTGATGACAGAGGTGTAATTCTGATGTACTGTAGGTCTATAGGGATGAGGTGATGATAGAGGTGTAGTGATTATGTAGGTCTATAGGGATGAGGTGATGATAGAGGTGTAGTGATTATGTAGGTCTATAGGGATGAGGTGATGACAGAGGTGTAATTCTGATGTACTGTAGGTCTATAGGGATGAGGTGATGATAGAGGTGTAATGATTATGTAGGTCTATAGGGATGAGGTGATGATAGAGGTGTAGTGATTATGTAGGTCTATAGGGATGAGGTGATGACAGAGGTGTAATTCTGATGTACTGTAGGTCTATAGGGATGAGGTGATGATAGAGGTGTAATGATTATGTAGGTCTATAGGGATGAGGTGATGATAGAGGTGTAATGCTGATGTACTGTAGGTCTATAGGGATGAGGTGAGGATAGAGGTGTAATGCTGATGTGGGTCTATAGGGATGAGGTGATGATAGAGGTGTAATGCTGATGTAGGTCTATAGGGATGAGGTGATGATAGAGGTGTAATGCTGATGTAGGTCTATAGGGATGAGGTGATGATAGAGGTGTAATTCTGATGTACTGTAGGTCTATAGGGATGAGGGGAGGATAGAGGTGTAATGTTGATGTACCGTAGGTCTATAGGGATGAGGTGATGAGAGGTGTAATGCTGATGTAGGTCTATACGGATGAGGTGATGAGAGGTGTAATGCTGATGTAGGTCTATAGGGATGAGGTGATGAGAGGTGTAATGCTGATGTAGGTCTATAGGGATGAGGTGAGGATAAAGGTGTAATTATTACGTAGGTCTATAGGGATGAGGTGATGAGAGGTGTAATGCTGATGTAGGTCTATAGGGATGAGGTTATGATAGAGGTGTAATTATTACGTAGGTCTATAGGGATGAGGTGATGATAGAGGTGTAATGCTGATGTAGGTCTATAGGGATGAGGTGATGATAGAGGTGTAATTCTGATGTACTGTAGGTCTATAGGGATGAGGTGTAGACATAGGTGTAATGCTGATGTAGGGCTATACGGACGAGTGGAGGATAGAGGTGTAATGATGATGCAGGTCTATAGGGATGAGGTGATGACAGAGGTATAATGCTGATATACTGTAGGTCTATAGGGATGAGGTGATGACAGAGGTATGATGCTGATATACTTTAAGTCTATAGGGATGAAGTGATGATAGAGGTATGATGCTGATGTACTGTAGGTCTATAGGGATGAGGTGATGATAGAGGTATGATGCTGATATACTGTAGGTCTATAGGGATGAAGTGATGATAGAGGTGTAATGTTGATGTACTGTAGGTCTATAGGGATGAGGTGATGATAGAGGTGTGATGCTGGTATACTGTAGGCCTACAGGGATGAAGTGATGATAGAGGTATGATGCTGATGTACTGTAGGCCTACAGGGATGAGGGGAGGATAGAGGTGTGATGCTGATATAGGTCTATAGGGATGAGGGGATGTGAGGCTGATGGAGATGTCATGCTGATGAAAGTGTATGTATGCTGTAATCTGGTGCTCATGAAGATGAAGAAATGATTAATGGAGCTATTCAGTATTGTGTCTCCTGGGGGATCTGAGGACTCCGCTAAACAAGGTCACAGACATGCTAATGAGGTCTCCAGAGACGACTGGCTCTAGGCTGAACCTGACTAATTAGTGATCGACCAAAGCCCCTCTAATACAGGCACACGCACAATGTATGGACGCATGCAGACCGGAGCCTACTGTATCCCTATGCATCTGCTGTGACCCTCAGCTGTCTTCCAGTGGTTCAATCTTACTCTTACATTGTTCTACTTTTCATTCAGAATTTATACTGCATGCTGGAAATAAACAGTAGATTCCCATCTACTGTTGGCCTATGGAAAAACAGGCTGTTAACCAGCGAGGAAATGATGAGGTCAAATGAACTGACCCTGAATTCACAACCTATCAGAGTTATTTAAAATAGGAGAAAAAAAGCCCACATTAGCTTCCAAGTGTTACTTACAATTTGGCAACTCTGGTATCATCTCTGGAAACAATAAAATAATAATTAGACAATGGCGCCGGAGGAGATGGCTGCCGTCTTTAGGGCTACTAACCAATTGTGCTTTTGTGTGTGTTTTTTCACATGTATTTTTTTTTTAACGTTACTTATTTTGCCACCGGCTCTTATGACCGAAAAGAGCTTCTGGTTATCAGAACAGTGATTACTCACTTTGTACTGGACGAAGATATGTTCTTTAATGAGTCGGACGCAAAGGATTTACTTCAGACACCGGACAAGGCCCAAATCCCCATCATTCGCTTGAAGAGGAGACTGAGATATAGGGGACAAAGGTCGGGGTGCCTTGTAAGTATCAGACGGCGAGTGGGTAACCCGCTTCTACCATCCATCATTTTAGCCAACGTGCAATCATTGGATAATACAATGGATGAGCTCCGATCAAGACTATCCTACCAACAGGACATTAAAACTGTAATATATTATATTTTACGAGTCGCAGCTGAACGACAACATGGATAATATACATCTGGTTGTGTTTTCCTTGCATCGGCAAGATAGAACAGCTGCTTCTGGTAAGACAAGCGGTGGTGTTCTGTGTCTATTTGTCAACGAAATTGCACGAAATCTAATATTAAGGAAGTCTCGAGGTAGAGTATCTCATGATAAGCTGTAGACCATACTATTTACCAAGAGAGTTTTCATCTATATTTTCCTTAACTGTCTATTTAACACCACAAACCGATGCTGGCACTAACACTGCACTCAACGAGCTGTATAAGGCCATAAGCAAACAAGAAAATGCTCATCCAGACGCGACGCTCCTAGTGGCCGGGGAATTTAATGCAGGCAAACTTAAATCTGTTTTACCTCATTTCTACCAGAATGTCACAGGTGCAACCAGAGGGAGAAATAAAACCCTAGACCAGCTTTACTCCACACACAGGATGCATACAAAGCTCTCCTTTGCCCTCCATTTGGCAAATCTAACCATAACTCTATCCTACTGATTAATGCTTAAAAGCAACAACTAAAGCAGGAAGTACCAGTGACTCACTCAATACAGAAGTGATCAGATGACACATATGCTAAGATAGAGGACTATTTTGCTAGCACAGACTGCAACATGTTCTGGGATTCTTCTGATGGCATTGAGGAGTACACCACATCAATCACTGGCTTCCTCAATAAATGCATTGATGATATCATCCCCACTGTGACTGTACGTACATACCAGGAGCCATGGATTACAGGCAACTGAGCTAACCCAGAGGCTTATAAGAAATCCCGCTATGCTCTCCGACGAATCATCAAACAGGCAAAGTGTCAATACAGGACTAAGGTTGAATCCTACTATGCCGGCTCCGACACTAGTCAGATGTGGCAGGACTTGCAAACTATTACGGACTACAGAGGGAAGCACAGCTGCGATCTGCCCAGTGACACGTGCCTACCAGACAAGCTAGATTACTTCTATGCACAGTTCAAGGCAAGCAACACTGAAAAATGCATGAGAGCACAATCTGGTATGACTGTATGATCACACTCCGTAGCTGATGTGAGTAAGACCTCTAAACATATCAACATTCCCAAGGCCGCAGGGCCAGACGTATTACAAGGACGTGTACTCCGAGCATGTGCTAATCAACTGGTAAAGTGTATTCACTGACATTTTCAACCTGTTCCTGACCGAGTCTGTAATACCAACATGTTTCAAGCAGACCACCATAGTCCCTGTGCTCAAGAACACCAAGGAGACACCAAGGTAATCTGCCAAAATGACTACGGACCCGTAGCACTCACGTCTGTAGCCACGACGTGCTTTGAAAGGCTGGTCATGGCTCATGTCATCACCATTATCCCAGAAACCCTAGACCCACTGCAATTTGCATACTGCCCCAACAGATCCACAGATGACGGAATCTCTATTGCACTCCACACTGCCCTTTCTAACCTAGATAAAAGGAACACCTACGTTTGAATGCTATTCATTGATTGCAGCTCAGCATTCAACACCATAGTGCCCTCAAAGCTCATCATTAAGCCAAGGACCCTGGGACTAAACACCTCCCTCTGCAACTGGATCCTGGACTTCCTGACGGGCCGCCCCCAGGTGGAAAGGGTAGGTAACAACACATCTGCCTTGCTGATCCTCAATACAGGGGCACCTCAGGTGTACATGCTCAGTCCCCTCCTGTTCACTCATTACTGCATGGCCAAACACAACTCCAACACCACACTGCCAAAGACACAACAGTGTCCTGAATACCGACAACGATGAGTCAGTCTATAGGGAGGAGGTCAAAGACCTGGCAGTGTGGTGTCAGGATCACCTCCTCGCCCTCAACATAATCAAGACAATGATCGTGGACTACAGGAAAAGGATGTCTGGGCACACCCCAGTTCTCATCGACAGGGCTGTAGACGAGCAGATTGAGAGCTTCAAGTTCCTTGGTGTCCACATCACCAACGAACTGTCATGGTACAAACACACAAAGACAGCCGTAAAGAGGCCACGACAATGCCTATTCCTCCTCAGGAGACTGAAAAGATTTGGCATGGGTCCTCAGATCCTCAAAAATAATTCTACAGCTGCACCATCGAGAGCATGGTTGCATCACCGCCTGGTATGGCAACTGCTCGGCCTCCGACAGCGAGGCACTGCTGAGGGTAGACTGTACATCCCAGTATATCACTGGGGCCAAGCTTCCTTCCATCCAGAACCTTGACAACAGGCGGTGTCAGAGGAAGGCCCTAAATATTGCCAAAGACTCCAACCACCCTAGTCATAGACTGTTCCCTCTGCTGCCGCATGGCAAGTGGTACCGGAGCGCCAAGTCTAGGTCCAAAAGTCTTCTTAACAGTTACTACCCCCAAGCCATAACACTCCTGAACAGCTAACCAAATGTCTACCCAGATTATTTGCAATGACCCCCCCACCCCTCCCCATTTTTACGCTGCTGCTACTCTCTGTTATCTATGCATGGTAACTTCACCTCTACCTACAGTACATGTACATATTACCTAATTACCTTAACTTGTGCCACCGCACAAGTGACTCTGTACCGGTAACCCCTGCATATAGCCTCGCTACTGTTCATTTATTGTTGCTCTTTCATTTTTTGTTAATTTTCTTTAGCTTATTTAGTAAATCATTTTGTAACACTTATCCTTATTAAAACTGCATTGTTTGTTAAGGGCTTGTAAGTACACTTTTCACTGTAAGATATTGTTGTATTGATTTGGACCCCGACACCTCTGACATTCTGAACTGTGACGTCACCTAAGGAAATGACTTCGATGACAGCATTTTGGCTGTTAAATGCAACCACAAAAATGTATTTTTAACACTATAATTTGTTTATGAGCGCGATAGCTCTACTTTTGGTTCATGGTGAAGGTAGCTCGTTTGCTGTTAATTAGTGACTGAATGTGTCAACTAGTTTTAAAGCACGTGAACGCACACACCTCGTTGCTCCGAGTTTACAGGTCATATTCCCCAACTCTCCCGGAGGTTGTGAATGCAAAATTAATATGGGTGAGACAACAAGTAAACATCAGACAGACTTCACAATGACCCACCTATCAGAACCTGACTCACCTATCCATCACCTCATTATCTAGAAAACAGGACAAAAAATAAAAACAGCCCTTAAATATTGCCTTTTCTTCCAGCTATCATGAACTATTATGCGAACAGCAATGCTAACATCTACCGCTGAGCTTCTCAACCTCTCTGCCGCCCAACGTTTCTCCTCAAACATACTCCATACTGGGTCCTACACCTGCCCATTCTCTATAGCAAAGCATGAACCGCCTTGTAAGCAGACGCTTACCTTTGAAGTTGTACCCCTAAGCATGCAGTGTCAAATGAGATACCTTAAGCCATACACCCGTCTTTGATGTGTGAATATATGTACATAGCAATAAGCCCTTTACTTAATGTGAGATTTAAGTAACATTTTCTGAACAATGCAGTGAAACACAGAGGACACTGATACCATACTGGTTGTCTTTTGGGGGTGCAGTAGTGTTCTGTAACACAGCGTGGCTAAGGCTACGCAGAGCAAACCAACATGGCCGTGAATTTCACGTAATTTAAGAGAGCCTCCTCATGCAAGTACAGAATAGAGTTTACACATCTTGATTAGACAAAACAATAAACATAAAATAGAACATCACACCTCCTGTGTTGAGTGCTGGGCAGAGAAGATGTCATAGGCAATGAACAGTGTGGTAGGGACAGGATTCAGAGTGGAATATTCGTACGGCTGGGTTAAGGGGTTGTCTTATATTTAGAGAGATTGGCCAGTAGTGTAATCTGATGAAATGTAGGTGTGTGTTAATGAACTTTACCAGGGATACTGTGAGAGAGAACATGAGAACAAATTACTACTAACATTTTAGAGTCCTTTCCTACATCTAAAAATCTTTAGGAATGGGAACCCAAATAAGGGGAGACTTCAGAGCGGACACACACAAGCATGCTTTTTGATACATGTTACCTATCCTATATCGATGAGACATTTTCCTGTGCAAGAGACCCATAAAGGAACATCATAAAACATAAAGGATGGAAATTCAAAAAGAGGGAGAGTGAATGTTATCCCGTAGTCAGCCAGTGCAACAAAAAGCCAGAACAGGAACACAGTGTAAAAAAAAGAGCAGAGAGAAACTCAGCAGTGAGGAGGCCTTCACAGTCAGACTGTGGCATTGTCCCACATTCCCACCACAGTCATGTTTTTTTTCTCTTTGTTTGTTTGTCTGTTTGTTTTGATTGATTTGTATGTCTCCAAGTAGTCCCAAACCTCAGCAAAGACTCCATTACCCAGAAAGCACGACGGCTGCAGATGTCAAGTCCACATCACTTTGCATTCCCGACCAAGGCAGAGATGTTTCAAATCCTCATAGCCACGCTGTTGCCATGACAACGTAAGTCCTCAGCCATCCCATCACTCCTCGTTGGTGGGGGAACTCTCCTCCAGAGGGGCGAGGGAGGCAGGAAGACCCAAGACCACTCCCGTTGCATTGTGGGATGCGGTGAGGGAGGCAACAGTGTGCAGGAGGACAAGGACGAGCAGGCAGAGTTTGAGCCGACTGTTGCACAGTCTGCACGCGGCCGAGGAACTGAGAAAGGTTCGGCGGTGACAGGATGGGTGAGTTCTTTTGAGGGTCCCCCGAGAACGGTTGTTGTCTGCTTCCATCTGGAAGTCCCACCGGACATCACAGCACTCTGCCTCTACACCCCCAGGGTACTCCTCCAACAGCCCTGCATAGGAGGAACACACGTTTACTACGCATTATAAACGTGGTGGTTCGAGCCCTGAATGCTGATTGGCTGAAAGCCGTGGTATATCAGAACATATACCATGTGTATGACATTTATTTTTACTGCTCTAATTACGTTGGGAACCAGTTTATAATAGCAATAAGGCACCTCAGGGGTTTGTGATATATGGCCAATATACCACGGCTATGGGCTGTGTCATAGCACTCCGCGTTGTGCATAAGAACAGCCCTTAGCCGTGGTGTATTGGCCATATACCATACCCCCTCGCACCTTATTGCTTAAATATGCAACACTTTTTAGACCATATGCAAACATAGGCTACAGCACCATACACAGTTCTGCTCATCTCAAATCAAGCTTTATTTATACAGCACATTTCAGACATGGAATGCAAAAAAACAAATACAAAACAATGAAAATAAAAGCTGAAATATTTACTGCACAACATACATATACATAAGATAAAAATCGCAGCCTTAACCCTTGAAATCCCAACAAATATAATATGTGTGTAAGAAAAATCGTAATCACGCCAAAATCTTGTTTCCAAAATTAGTTACAAGCATTCGATACTCAAGAAATCAAGAAGTGTCTTGTAGTAGTCTGGTAGAGGCTATAGATTCATTTTGGATTGGAAAATGGGTTATCTTTTCTACTCTAATGAAAATGACTGTTGCTCCCTCCATGTTGGCTGTCTGTGTGTGTCAGTGAGTGGTGTGCATGCTACTGTGAGTGGTGTGCATGCTACTGTGAGTGGTGTGCATGCTACTGTTAGTGGTGTGCATGCTAATGTGAGTGGTGTGCATGCTAATGTGAGTGGTGTGCATGCTACTGTGAGTGGTGTGCATGCTAATGTGAGTGGTGTGCATGCTAATGTGAGTGGTGTGCATGCTACTGTGAGTGGTGTGCATGCTAATGTGAGTGGTGTGCATGCTAATGTGAGTGGTGTGCATGCTACTGTGAGTGGTGTGCATGCTACTGTGAGTGGTGTGCATGCTACTGTGAGTGGTGTGCATGCTAATGTGAGTGGTGTGCATGCTAATGTGAGTGGTGTGCATGCTAATGTGAGTGGTGTACATGCTACTGTGAGTGGTGTGCATGCTAATGTGAGTGGTGTGCATGCTACTGTGAGTGGTGTGCATGCTACTGTGAGTGGTGTGCATGCTAATGTGAGTGGTGTGCATGCTAATGTGAGTGGTGTGCATGCTAATGTGAGTGGTGTACATGCTACTGTGAGTGATGTGCATGCTAATGTGAGTGGTGTGCATGCTACTGTGAGTGGTGTGCATGCTACTGTTAGTGGTGTGCATGCTAATGTGAGTGGTGTGCATGCTAATGTGAGTGGTGTGCATGCTACTGTGAGTGGTGTGCATGCTAATGTGAGTGGTGTGCATGCTAATGTGAGTGGTGTGCATGCTACTGTGAGTGGTGTGCATGCTAATGTGAGTGGTGTGCATGCTAATGTGAGTGGTGTGCATGCTAATGTGAGTGGTGTGCATGCTACTGTGAGTGGTGTGCATGCTACTGTGAGTGGTGTGCATGCTAATGTGAGTGGTGTGCATGCTAATGTGAGTGGTGTGCATGCTAATGTGAGTGGTGTACATGCTACTGTGAGTGGTGTGCATGCTAATGTGAGTGGTGTGCATGCTACTGTGAGTGGTGTGCATGCTACTGTGAGTGGTGTGCATGCTAATGTGAGTGGTGTGCATGCTAATGTGAGTGGTGTGCATGCTAATGTGAGTGGTGTGCATGCTACTGTGAGTGGTGTGCATGCTAATGTGAGTGGTGTGCATGCTAATGTGAGTGGTGTGCATGCTAATGTGAGTGGTGTGCATGCTACTGTGAGTGGCGTGCATGCTAATGTGAGTGGTGTGCATGCTAATGTGAGTGGTGTGCATGCTAATGTGAGTGGTGTGCATGCTACTGTGAGTGGTGTGCATGCTCCTTTGAGTGGTGTGCATGCTAATGTGAGTGGTGTGCATGCTAATGTGAGTGGTGTGCATGCTACTGTGAGTGGTGTGCATGCTACTGTGAGTGGCGTGCATGCTAATGTGAGTGGTGTGCATGCTAATGTGAGTGGTGTGCATGCTACTGTGAGTGGTGTGCATGCTCCTGTGAGTGGTGTGCATGCTAATGTGAGTGGTGTGCATGCTAATGTGAGTGGTGTGCATGCTAATGTGAGTGGTGTGCATGCTACTGTGAGTGGTGTGCATGCTAATGTGAGTGGTGTGCATGCTAATGTGAGTGGTGTGCATGCTACTGTGAGTGGTGTGCATGCTAATGTGAGTGGTGTGCATGCTAATGTGAGTGGTGTGCATGCTACTGTGAGTGGTGTGCATGCTACTGTGAGTGGTGTGCATGCTACTGTGAGTGGTGTGCATGCTAATGTGAGTGGTGTGCATGCTAATGTGAGTGGTGTGCATGCTAATGTGAGTGGTGTACATGCTACTGTGAGTGGTGTGCATGCTAATGTGAGTGGTGTGCATGCTACTGTGAGTGGTGTGCATGCTACTGTGAGTGGTGTGCATGCTAATGTGAGTGGTGTGCATGCTAATGTGAGTGGTGTGCATGCTAATGTGAGTGGTGTACATGCTACTGTGAGTGATGTGCATGCTAATGTGAGTGGTGTGCATGCTAATGTGAGTGGTGTGCATGCTAATGTGAGTGGTGTGCATGCTACTGTGAGTGGCGTGCATGCTAATGTGAGTGGTGTGCATGCTAATGTGAGTGGTGTGCATGCTAATGTGAGTGGTGTGCATGCTACTGTGAGTGGTGTGCATGCTCCTGTGAGTGGTGTGCATGCTAATGTGAGTGGTGTGCATGCTAATGTGAGTGGTGTGCATGCTACTGTGAGTGGTGTGCATGCTACTGTGAGTGGCGTGCATGCTAATGTGAGTGGTGTGCATGCTAATGTGAGTGGTGTGCATGCTCCTGTGAGTGGTGTGCATGCTAATGTGAGTGGTGTGCATGCTAATGTGAGTGGTGTGCATGCTACTGTGAGTGGTGTGCATGCTACTGTGAGTGGTGTGCATGCTACTGTGAGTGGTGTGCATGCTACTGTGAGTGGTGTGCATGCTAATGTAAGTGGTGTGCATGCTACTGTGAGTGGTGTGCATGCTAATGTGAGTGGTGTGCATGCTACTGTGAGTGGTGTCCATGCTAATGTGAGTGGTGTGCATGCTACTGTGAGTGGTGTGCATGCTACCGTGAGTGGGTGAACTTGTGAGAAGGGCTAAGTTGTCTCCCACTCCAGACTGTTTGACGTTAAAGATTAAAGATCTGAGGCTACACTTTCAGAGTGTGTGTGTTTGGAAACACACAAAGTGGTGTACACACAGACGCATGTAGGTACGCGAACGCAAACACACACACACACACACACACACAGATCAGATGTTTTCAGAATGAAGGAAAGCAGCACCAAATCAGCATAAAACAAAATTATTAAGCTTCAGAAGGCTGGAAAATTCATATTTGACAGATAAATCGACATGGATTATTAAAACTGACCTCTTAACTGGCTCAAAACTAAAAAGTCTCATTCTCAATTTGGGCTGCACCAAACATAAACTCCTGTGTTACGAATCCCTTTTGGCCCGGCAGTCTAGGGGAGGATGGTATCGAGACCCGTAATATAACTCATGCAAAGTGTAATAGTGACAAAGCAACAGGGAGAACGACATAACCACAGACAACTAATATCTACACTCAGGGTTTATTTGCAAACTCACGGTAAAGTGATGAGCAGGAAAAAGGGGCTGAGATGGACCCAAGGAAATAAACAAATATCCAAAAATACCCCTAAGCTAGACTAGCCTACTTCAATACAGCTAACTAATCACAAATAGAGTAGGTGGTCCACCCAGTTCTAAGTACCTTCGGGTAGTGTATGCCCATGGCAACTTGTCTTAGTTCCCCCTTTTCCCACCATCAAACAACTAAACAAAAACAATACTCATAGGTGGGGACAAAGTGATATGTGGTAGCGAAAACAAAACCAGAGAACAACCGAGACATGGAGCTCCAGAGGAAACAACTGACTGGGTTTTTAAACCAAGGGAAAGGGGATGTGATTGGTTAATGGAAACAGGAGGAGGTGTGTCTTCTGATTAGCGACTGATTGATGACTGATTGGGGAATGATGATTGCCACCTGTGAGGAGGGGAGAAGGAGAGAAAAGAAATACACACATAGGATACACACAGAATACTTGTATCCATAACACCTGTCTGGTGGTCTTGTTGACTTTGGCTTGCTGCTCTGCAATATGACCAGCAGGTGGGGACATACAGTAAACTCACATATTGTCACCCTGCTCATGGACAACTGGTGCTGCATCCAATAGCTTTGTGGTGGAAGCCATCGCTGTACTGTATACATTAAATGAGGAGTCGCTTCTAGACCAGTGTGTCAAAATCATTTTGGAACGCGGGCCGCTTTCCATCTTCAACAAAGTCCGGAGGGCTGCACTATCAATTTATTCCTATTTCCTTCAGGTAATAAAAAAAAAAAAATGTTATTGTCCTCTATCCATCAGTTTAAAAAATGATATGCTCCCTGACTGTCTAGTGATGACTAGCGTGCTGGACAGTCAATAAACTGTATGAATGTAGCTCAAATGACAGTGCACAGTGGTTATTATTTAGTTCTTCCACACTGATCTCGACAAACCATTTCATTATGGACCTCGCTTTGTACACGGGGACATTGGCATGCTGAAATAGGAAAGGGCCTTCCCCACACTGTTGCCACAAAGTTGGATGCACATGTGTTATTTACTTGTCATTTTTTAATTTAACCTTTATTTAAATAGGCAACTGACTGCCTACACCGGGCCAATTGTGCACCGCCCTGTTGGACTCCTAATCACAGCCAGTTGTGATACAGCCTGCATTTAAACCAGGTTGTCTGTAGTGACAGCTCTAGCAATGAGATGCAGTGCCTTAGACCGCTGCTCCACTCGGGAGCCCCATTCTACACACCACTTTCAACGTTATATGTACTGCGTCCACTCCCTGACAGGTCGTTGTTGTAAATAACAATTTGTTCTTAACTGACTTATCTGTATAAATAAAGGTGAAATATTGTTTGGGGGTGCATTTTCGTTCCATTAGTTATTTGTAAAATATCAGTCCTGTTCAACAGGGAGTAATTTCCATATTCAGATAATTCTGTGTGTCCCTGAGCATATAACCTGTACAGTACAGTATATAAAGTAGTACCTGAGCATATAACCTGTACAGTACAGTATATAAAGTAGTACCTGTGCATATAAAACTGGGACTTCCTCCATAGATGAGATCGTCGTTGTCAGGCAGGATAAAGGGACACCTCTGCTGTACCTCCAGACAGTACTGGCCACACGGGATCCTCTTACTGCAGTGGATCTGGGTGGTCTGGAAGTACTGCGAGCACAGCCAGGGCTTATATACCATCTAGAAGGAGAGGGATGGGAGGGAGAGAGCACATTGATGGGTTAGAAATGGTATTGATGATACACACACACAACACTTGCATACGTGACACACCCCCGTCCGTGACCTCTACTGCAATTAATTCACTTGAATTGATGGAACTTCCTGGTATCCAGTGCATCCATAAGGATGTGGGTGGAAGGCCATGTCTATCCTCCAAACACCGTCTTCGAGGGCATTATCATGGGTTACCAACATATTAAAATAATGATTGATATTTTGATGAATTTATTCATAATATTTCATCCTTTCCTGACACAAATCTTGGGATGCTACCCAAGTTGGCCGGTCGTTTGTTCTATCGGTTCGGTTGCCAGAGACATTTACATTTAAGTAATTTAGCAGACGCTCTTATCCAGAGCGACTTACAAATTGGTGCATTCACCTTATGACATCCAGTGGAACAGCCACTTTACAATAGTGCATCTAAATCTTTTAAGGGGGGTGAGAAGGATTACTTTATCCTATCCTAGGTATTCCTTAAAGAGGTGGGGTTTCAGGTGTCTCCGGAAGGTGGTGATTGACTCCGCTGTCCTGGCGTCGTGAGGGAGTTTGTTCCACCATTGGGGGGCCAGAGCAGCGAACAGTTTTGACTGGGCTGAGCGGGAACTGTACTTCCTCAGTGGTAGGGAGGCGAGCAGGCCAGAGGTGGATGAACGCAGTGCCCTTGTTTGGGTGTAGGGCCTGATCAGAGCCTGGAGGTACTGAGGTGCCGTTCCCCTCACAGCTCCGTAGGCAAGCACCATGGTCTTGTAGCGGATGCGAGCTTCAACTGGAAGCCAGTGGAGAGAGCGGAGGAGCGGGGTGACGTGAGAGAACTTGGGAAGGTTGAACACCAGACGGGCTCTGGACGGGCTCTGGATGAGTTGTAGGGTTTTAATGGCACAGGCAGGGAGCCCAGCCAACACCAGACGTGACCCAGTCGTTCAGTCTTTTTGTTCTGTATCTATGGACGTGACCTAGTCGTACGTTCTAAATGTTCCATTACCGTACTGGCTGGCAACATTCTTATCCCTTGCTTGCTAGCTAGCCAACTATGGCTAACTTACAGTCACATCAAACAATGCAGTCAGAATAACAACAGTAGCGCCCTTTGCATTTGTTAAAGCTGCTTTCTAGTAACATTTCTTTGGACAATGAGCTAATGAGGCGTAAATTCGCCTGGCATAGAAAATCTGCTCTCTTGTCAGAACACTGACGTTCAGAGGAGCTGGCCAACAACACATCGAACACAATATTTTCAAACGGAAGCTGGAAACACTGCAAACTAGCTGCACTTCATTTCATTTGACCTTTTTTTCAATTGACATTTCCATATTCATAAAAATGACGCCATCTGATTCATGATTTCGACTGGCTGAGAAACACTGTCTGTCTGTCTCGTCCTGACTCCCAACACGTTCATTACTATGGGACAGCAGGAGATCACATTTTAATATTGAAAACATTTAGCAAATGTCAGAGAGACAGACAGGAAGGTTTATACAAATCTCCACTGTTGAAAACGAAATGTTAGTCTAAAAGAAATGTGAGATAATGTCTAGATGCTTTTTATAGTGGAGATTAAGTTTATAAATTGCCTGGCTGGGTTGATAAGATAGTGGATTGCGCAGTCAGATGGAAAAGAGTAAAATAGGCATTTTAACGTCATAGATTTAGCTGGTGGTAACTTGTGGAATAGACACCGTCTGGAATGTGGTTTTAACCAATAAGCATTCAGGATCAACATATCCGTTGCATAATTTTCAATGTATTAAGGCAAGCAAGTTGATTATTTAATAAAAAAATATGAATCCAAAGTCATATGATAAAATATAGGCTATATAAATTAAGTTGAAATGTTATTAGAATGTGAGCACATTTGTAAGCTACCTAGCTAGCTAGCTAATTTAACTGGCTAAACAAAAAAATATATTTTAATTCACCACTTTGCAAGCTAGCCAACTAATTATTTAAAATAAACATGATTATTTATTAGGGGATATGCCAAGTAGAGTTTCAGTATTTCAGTGTGTAGTCAATTGAGGGGACTAGCCTGTTTCATGAAGCCATTAAAGACTGTTGCTGACTGAGAGGAGGCATGTGTAAATTATTTCTAATAAATGAGGTATAATACGTCTTGGTGACTCAATAGCACAGTTCATCTTTAATTGCGCATTACATGACTTTACAACTCTGTCTATGTTTAGCTAAGTCTGGCAGTAACCCATAACAATCAGAGGCAGAGTATATCTCTTGTTTCTGTTGCTCACAACAACTGCATGTAAATTGTTATTCTACATCATAATAATTATATGTCTTCATAGCATTTGGTCTTCATTTTGGCGGATTAACTCGTGTTTATTTCTGAAGATTAACTAGTGTTTTTACTCCATTTTTCTTCTTCTCCGGAACCAGTCAAGCAGAAGACACTTCTGTTGTTCACTGTAACTAATGAACAAAGTATATTGTATTGTAAAGAAGTCAGCCAGATGTGGGCCATCATTCAAACAAGGTTTTAGGTTTCATTTATTCGCATGAAAGAAAAGTGAAAGGCAAAACCGTAAAGAACTGGTAAAAACTGTGTGCAGGTGAGGTTGGAAGCCCAAAATGAAAACCACAACACAAATATAAGTACAAAAAAAACAAAGTTAGTTCAATCACTTAACCCTTGTGTTGTCTGAAGGGTAAACATGACCCACCACTATGTTAAACAGCAGAGAAACCCCCAAAATGATATCCTTTCAATTTGAAATTTGATGGCTTTTCCTAGAGTGACCCCAACATTAGAAAAAGTGAAACATCGCCTTTGTTCATATTTCCATGAAAGCTGTACACCAGCAGGGCCCAGAGATTGTCTTAGGGTCATTTTTGACCAGGCAGTTATAAAATCATTTACACACCACAACACACACACACACACACACACACACACACACACACACACACACACACACACACACACACACACACACACACACACACACACACACACACACACACACACTCCCGTGTACAGGTGCAACTGGTGTAGACTGGTGTAGACCTTACAGTGAAATGCTTACTTATGAGCACCTAACCAACAATGCAGTTTAAAAAAAACGGATAAGAAAAATTAATAAAGTAACGAGTAATGAAAGAGCTGCAGTAAAATAACAATAGCGAGACTATATACAGAGGGGTACCGGTACAGAGTCGGGGCCACCGGTAAGTTGAGGTAATATGTACATGTAGGTAGAGTTATTAAAGTGACTGTGCATAGATGATAATAACAGAGAGTAGCAGCGGTGTAGAATAAAGGGGAGGGAGGCAATGCAAATAGTCTGGGTAGCCATTTGATTAGCTGTTCAGGAGTCTTATGGCTTGGGGGTAGAAGCTGTTAAGAAGCTTCTTGGGCCTAGACTTGGCGCTCCGGTACCGCTTGCCGTGCGGTAGTAGAGAGAACAGTCTATGACTAGGGTGGCTGGAGTCTTTGACAATTTTTAGGGCCTTCCTCTGACACCGCTTGGTATAAAGGTCCTGGATGGCAGGAAGCTTGGCCCCAGTGATGTACTTGGCCGTTCACACTACCCTCTGTGGTGCCTTGCGGTCGGAGGCCGAGCAGTTACCATTCCAGCCAGTGATGCAACCAGTCAGGATGCTCTCGATGGTGCAGCTGCAGAACCTTTTGAGGATCTGAGGACCCAAGCCAAATCTGTTCAGTCTCCTGAGGGGAAAAGGTTTTGTGTGCTTGGGCCATGTTAGTTTGTTTGTGATGTGGACACCAAGAAACTTAAAGTTCTCAATCTGCTCCACTACAGCTCTGTCGATTAGAATGGGGGCCTGCTCGGCCCTCCTTTTCCTGTAGTCCACAATCATCTTCTTTGTCTTGATCACATTCAGGGAGAGGTTGTTGTGCTGGCACCACACGGCCAGGTCTCTGACCTCCTCCCTATAGGCTGTCTCGTCGTTGTCGGTGATCAGGCCTACCACCATTGTGTCATCTGCAAACTTAATGATGGTGTTGGAGTCGTGCTTGGCTGTGGGGTCATGTGTGAACAGGAATAATAATAATAATAATATATGCCATTTAGCAGACGCTTTTATCCAAAGCGACTTACAGTCATGTGTGCATACATTCTACGTATGGGTGGTCCCGGGGATCGAACCCACTACCCTGGCGTTACAAGCGCCATGCTCTACCAACTGAGCTACAGAAGGACCCCAGGACCCCAGGAAGTACCAGAGGGGACTGAGCACGCACCCCTGAAGGGCCCCTGTGTTGAGGATCAGCATGGTAGATGTGTTGTTACCTACCCTTACCACCTGTCCGTCAGGAAGTCCAGGATCCAGTTGCAGAGGGAGTTGTTTAGTCCCAGGGTCCATAGCTTATTTATGAGATTTGATGAAATGATGTTGTTGAATGCAGCGCTGTGGTCAATGAATAGCATTCTCACATAGGTGTTCCTTTTGTTCAGGTGGGAAAGGACAGTGTGGAAAAAGGTGTTGATGTTAGCCATGACCAGCCTTTCGAAGCACTTCATGGCTACAGGCGTGAGTGCGACGGGTCGGTAGTCGTTTAGGCAGGTTACCTTCGTGTTCTTGGGCACAAGCACTATGGTGTTCTGTTAAAACATGTTGGTATTACAGACTCGGACAGGGAGAGGTTGCAAATGTCAGCGAAGACATTTGGCCAGTTCATCAGCTACATGCTCGCAGTACACGTCCAGGTAACCTCCTGGCCCTGCGGCCTTGGGAATCTTGACCTGTTTAAAGGTCTTACTCACATCGGCTGCAGAGAGCGTGATCACACAGTCTTCCAGAACAACTGACGCTCTCATGCATGTTTCAGTGTTACTTGCCTTGATGCAAACATAGAAGTAGTTTAGCTCATCTGGTAGGCACGTGTCACTGGGCAGCTCTTGGCTGTGCTTCCCTTTGCAGTCTGCAATGGTTTGCAAGCCCTGCCACATCTGACGAGCATCAGAGCCGGTGTAGTACGATTGAATCTTAATCATGTTTTAATGCTTTGCCTATTTGATGTTTCGTCAGAGGCTCCTAGAGGGATTTCTTAAAGCTTCCAGGTTAGAGTCCTGCTCCTTGAAAGCATTCTACATGTTCATCACACCAGCCATCAAAAAAATCCACCTGGAGATGACAAATTAGGAGGGTTTCCGTAAATATGGAGATAACTGGAAGAGGATGGATGAGATTGACCTGCGTGCCTACATAGGCGAGGTTACATGTAATCTCTGGGATGCAGAGAGTGGAAGGGCAATTTTGTGCCACGATGCCACTGAAAGTCTTTCACACTTTCTCAAGAATGCTACGATTTGATAACCATGAGTCAAGACCTGCAAGATGTGTGAGAGACAAACTGGAGGCCATAAGGGAGGTCTGGGAGAAGTGGGTGGAGCATCTGCCATACCTCTACAACCCTGGGCCTGAAGTAACAGTGTTGAGCAACGAGTCCATTCAGAGGTACATTTCTATTGTCATATCTGTAAGTGATTTCCACTGTTAATTGTATTATGTATGGATGTAAAATAACTGATTTATGTGATTGTTTTCTGTGAAACTGATACTAATTGCTGATAGTAATCTCTTTTGTCAAAAGGCTGCTGTCCTTTCCGGCAGTATATGCCCAGCATGCCAGCAAAGTATGGCATCAAGATATGGGTGGTCTGTGATGCACAATCCATATAAGATGCAAGTCTGCACAGGGAAGTGAAGCAGTGGAGGCCCGGAGAAGAACCAGGGGATGCGGGTTGTGCTTGATGTGACAGATGGACTGAGGGGGCACAAAGTCACGTAAGACAATTTCTTCACCTCTTATGAACTCAGTCAGCAGCTCCTGAAGAGGAAGATCACCATGGATGGCACAGTTAGAAAGAACAAGCCTGAGCTCCCCCCTGCACTCCTCGCAAAAAGGGGGAGAGAGGCCTTCTCATCAAAGTTTGCCTTCACCCCCACCACCACTCTGTGGTCCTCCTGAGCACACTGCACAAAACGGATGAGATCAGTGATTGTGAGGACAGGAAGCCAGCCATCATCCTGAACTACAAACAAAACAAATGAGATGTGTACAACCTGGACAAGGTGATTGGAACTTACAGCTGGCCCCTGGTCATCTTCCATAACATCATTGATGTGTCCTCATACAATGTCTTTGTGATATGGATCAAGATCAACCCTACATAGATGCCTGATAAGGGGAACAAGAGGAGGGTGTTGCTGGAGCAGCTAGGAAAGGCACTTGTAACCCCACACATTCAAAAAAGGGAGCGCCTCCCCCACACAGCAGCCTCTGCAGCGAATCCTGTCCTGATACACCTGAGGCTGCAGCTGGGGCAGGCAAGAGGAGGAGATGCCAATTCTGCCCCCCAAATAAGGAATGAAAAAGAAATACTATGTGCTGCACATGTGAGAAATCTGCAAAGTCCATGCACACACATTTGCATACTGTCCTACATGTGCTAATTAGAGTTGATTGATTTATGTTCTTCACATTTTTGTTTTGTATCTATTATCTTAATATTTTTTTTGTAGTTGAATTCATCATTGTACAGTATATGAGAATATATCATTATGTTGCCAAAAAAAGTTAAAGACTGTTGTTGTTTCCCTTCAATAAAATGCATTTAAAACTACTTCCTGCACATTTTTTCTACTTTCTTAGGCTATACAAGTGCTATCTCTTGCTAAAAAAGTTTATTACAGGTTATCACAGTGTCATGTGTTATGTAGATGGATTTCAGAATAAACCTGAATGAATCCATTGAAGGGTTGATGTAAACTGCATGGGAGGTATGAGATGCCTCCCTGGCCACCAGTGCACATTTACAATCTATATTTACAATCATTATTACATTACATTCTTAGCTCAAAACATGACTATTTCATTGTAGTAGCCATACTTCATAAACGGCACCATGCAGGGTTCTACATGGAACCATTTCAGTTCAGTGAAGAAGAACCTCTAGGGTTCTGATCAAAAAAACATAAAAGGGTTCTATATAGAAGTTTTAGAGGTTCCATATATGAAGAAAGTGAAATGTTTTTTCCCAATAATTGTTTGTACATAATTCAACCTACATACAGTACACAATTAATTCCATTGACCTATTGCCTCTAAGACATATGCTAGCCAGGGGCCTTTATATTCTCTAACACATATGTTCAAGGTCTCCCTGGGTAATATTCCCTGGGTTCCTCATCTCAATCCCTGCCATCACAGTGTTATGATAAACCCTCAGTCCCTACATGGTGGAATGTGTAGCTGTCACCTGTCAGCAAGTGTGTCTCTTAACTCTCCACGCCGCTCTGGGTGGTTCTGGTGAATCAGTTAGAGCTCGTCGGGGGAAGCAGGGAGTGCTAGGCAAGTTAGCGCCCACCGTGGGCTAACTGTCACACCTCAATACACTGAACTCAATCAGATCATGTCGCTCCTCTCCACAGATTAAGTATTTATGCTGTGTTTTTTGGGGGGTATGTGTTCTTGACTTTACTATTCATATGTTTACAACGTTTACTTATACTCCACTATATTCCTAAATAAAATAATGTACATTTTTCCTGACACCCAAATGTACGAGTTACATTTTGAATGAGCTAACATTAATAATATGTATGTCAGTCTCTCCTGGCTCCAAGTGGAGGTGAGATTGATTTCATCACTACTTGTATTTGTGAGAGGTATTGACATGTTAATGCACCGAACTGTCTGTTTGAACTACTGGCACACAGCTCGGACACCCATGCATACCCCACAAGACATGCCACAAGAGGTCTCTTCACAGTCCCCAAGACCTGAACAGACTATGGGAGGCGCAGAGTATTACATAGAGCCATGACTACATGGAACTCTATTCCGCAGCAAGTAACTAATTCAAGCAGTAAAATGTTATTTTAAAAAAAGATACAAATACACCTTATGGAACAGAGGGACTGTGAAAAAACACAAACACTGGCACAGACACACATACTGTACGCATGATAACACACACACTCTGCACACCTACACATGGATGTTGTATTGTAAATATGTGATAGTGGAGTAGTGGCCTAAGGGAACACACAAAATGTATTTGGTAAAGTGTTATGAAATGTAATGTAATATAATTGTTTTAATTGTATATAATTGCCTTAATGTTGCTGGACCCCAGGAAGAGTAGCTGCTGCATTGGCAACAGCCAATGGGGATCCTTAATAAATACAAAATACAAATACAAATGCTTAGCAGGACAGGAAAATTGTCTAATTAACACACTTATCAAAAGAACATCCCTGGTCATCCTTACTGCCTCTGATCTGGCGGACTCACTAAACACAAATTATTCCTTTGTAAATGATGTCTGAGTGTTGGCTAGAAAACATTTTTAAAACATTGTTTTTATGATTTGCTTAATATAAGGAATGTGAAATGATTTCTACTTTTACTTTTGTAACTTAAGTATATTTCAGCAATTACATTTACTTTTAATACTTAAGTATTTTTAAAACCAAATACTTTTAGACTTTCAGTCAAGTAGTATTTTACTGAGTGACTTTCACTTTTACTTAATTCATTTTCTATTAAGGTATCTTTACCTTTGCTCAAGTATGATAGTTGAGTACTTTTTCCACCAGTGAGTGTTTGTGTGTGTCTTGTTTAAATGATGTGACTCACAATGTGCTTTTATTAGGTATCAAAGTGTAAATCCTCAGGCGGCATTTGATGGGATGTGAAAATTAGACAAATGGAAATCTTTAGAAACAGTAGGCCAGGCACAAGCACATAGAAGAGGGGGAATCTATTTGCTCAGTCACACACACACACAAACCTGCGATTGGCAACATGGACAGCGCTGTAACTAACTAATCATTGAATTCCAGATGGATGGGAGATAAGAGTGATTCGACCAGATACACACATTGCCCTTCTCTCTGTGCTGGGCTGCTGTCAGCGTATGAATGTCACATCAGTAAATATCATCATGTAATTATGTTAATGTCACATCCTCATCTACACATTATCACTGATAATTCCACGGGCATTATGTGTGTGTGCGTGTGTGGATGTGTGTGTGTGTGTGTGTGTGTGTGTGTGTGTGTGTGTGTGTGTGTGTGTGTGTGTGTGTGTGTGTGTGTGTGTGTGTGTGTGTGTGTGTGTGTGCGTGCGTGCGTGCGTGCGTGCGTGTGTGTGTGTGTGTGTGTGTGTGTTTGTGTTTGTGTGTGTGTGTGTGTGTGTGTGAGAGAGACATTACACATGGACCACTTATTGTAACCGTGACTGACCACTGGGTGGCGACAGAGTGATGGAGACAAGCTTGGCAGAGGCCTAAGATTTTTCCAACTCAGCAATGTGTATCACACAGACAATGTGTGTGTGTGTGTGTGTGTGTGTGTGTGTGTGTGTGTGTGTGTGTGTGTGTGTGTGTGTGTGTGTGTGTGTGTGTGTGTGTGTGTGTGTGTGTGTGTGTGTGTGTGTGTGTGTGTGTGTGTGTGTGTGTGTGTGTGTGTGTGTGTGTGTGTGTGTGTGTGTGTGTGTGTGTGTGTGTGTGTGTGTGTGATTTCTCCCACTCTGTAGTATGTCTTATTCCAAAGTCAAAGCCGACCGTGTCCCTTTTCTTGGGGCTTAAACGTGGATAAGAGTCAGGCTAGATAATCAATAACATCTCATCCAGGGAGATTATCTATGTCTCCAAAAACCAAATCTCTAACACTCAGTGCAGAAGAGAAGGCAGACATTGGATAAAACCTAAAGCATATCCATAGGCCAGTATTAGGGCTGTTAGCTAGCAATGTGAATTCAGGTTTCCAGTGTTACTGCAGCTGTGAGCAGTGCAGATGCTAGTGGCAGTTATTGTAGTACTTCTGCAGGGCTAGCCTTGCAAAGGGCCGTGTTGCAATATAGGGTCCACTCTCTCCTCTCTCCCTCTGTCCCTCTCTCTCTTGCACTTTCTCTCCCTCCTGCCCTCTCTTTCTCTCTCCCCCCTCTCTCTCTCCGTCTGTCTCTCTCTCCCTCCTGCCCTCTCTCTCTCTCCCCCACCACTCTCTGTGTCCCCCCCCCACTCTCTCCTCTCTCTCCCTCTGTCCCTCTCTCTCTTGCCCTTTCTCCCCCTCCTGCCCTCTCTTTCTCTCTCCGTCTGTCTCTCTCTCCGTCTGTCTCTCTCTCCCTCCTGCCCTCTCTCTCTCCCCCACTCTCTGCGTCCCCCCCCACTCTCTCCTTTCTCTCCCTCCTGCCCTCTCTTTCTCTCTCCATCTGTCTCTCTTTCCGTCTGTCTCTCTCTCCCTCCTGCCCTCTCTCTCTCTCCCTCACTCTCTGCGTCCCCCCACTCTCTCCTTTCTCTCCCTCCTGCCCTCTCTTTCTCTCTCCGTCTGTCTCTCTCTCCGTCTGTCTCTCTCTCCCTCCTGCCCTCTCTCTCTCTCCCCCACTCTCTGCGTTCCCCCCTCTCTCTCTCTTTGTTCCCATCCTTTCTATCTCTGTGCCCTACTTAGTTAGAGAGCCACATAGCTGTTTTCTGGGGGAACTCCAGACAAGAGCCCATCAGTCTATGCACACTCAAATGATAACTGGCTCAGGTGTCCAGAGTCAAAGAGAGAGAGAGAGATATGATATATACACAAATAGAGAGTGACAGAGACAGCGAGAGCGGGAGCTAGAGCTAGAGAGAGAGGTTAAAGGACGGATGATTAGAGAAATGTAGAGAACAGTAGAACCATTGTAGGATCCACCTCTTTTTTTACATTTTCGCCTAAAATGACATACCCAAATCGAACTGCCTGTAGCTCAGGACCTGAAGACAGGATATACATATTCTTGATACCATTTGAAAGGAAACATGAATATAGGATAATATAAATGTGACATGAATGTAGGATAATATAACACAATAGATCTGGTTAAAGATAATGCAAAGAAAAAAGCAACTGTTCTTTTGTATTTTTTGTACCATCTTTGAAATGCAAGAGAAAGGCCATAATGTATTATTCCAGCCCAGGCACAATTTAGATTTTGGCCACTAGATGGCAATGTTTTATACTGAGCCAATGAACCATTGCCCAGATGTGCCTAATTGGTTTATTAATAACTTTTCAAGTTCATAACTGTGCAGTCTCCTCAAACAATAGCATGGTATTCTTTCACTGTAATAGTTACTGTAAATTGGACAGGCAGTTATATTAACAAGAATTTAAGCTTTCTGGAAATATCAGATATGTCTATGTCTTGGGGAATGTTCTTGTTACTTAGAATCTCATGCTAATTGCATTAGCCTGCGTAACCTCAACCGGGGGACCCACCGATCCTGTAGAGGAGGAACGATACACTTTTTTTGCATGGTACTATAGATATCTGGGCAGAAACATCAACATATACTTCAATCAACCACCCTAGCATGCTCAAGGTCAACATTAGTTATTTCTGTCCTCACTATCTTGACTTCTTATTTTTTGAACACACTCGCAGGTTTCATCTTTCTCAAACTTTAATTTTCTTTTATTATTTCTTTAATTCTCTCTCTCTTCTCCCCATCGTCTCTCATCCAGATCCGTTAGTGTCTTGTCTTGGTCTCCTTGGCAAGCTGCAGTGTTAGCTAGCTAAGCTGTTCTCCTGGATTGCATTATCCCATTACGATTAGCTTAATCAGGTTGTAATTGACGGAGGGCCTTTAGTATTGGTTTTGCCAGGCCTCGGTTGGCCCTGCCTTGTCAGAGCTTTGTCTTTCATGTTTTATCTGTACTCCTGCTCACCTGCTCCCCTGTACATGGGGTAAACTACTGACTGAGGCTGGACTGGAGGGAGGTCACGAGAACACACCAGATTACTGCAATCTTGCACTCTTCACGCACCCTGTCTCGACGCACCCTACCACCACCACCACTTACTGTAAAACACAGATTGTAAAAACTCAGTAATTAACTGTAAAACACAATAATTTACTGTAAAACACAATAATTTACTGTAAAACACAATAATTTACTGTAAAACACAATAATTTACTGTAAAACACAGTCACAACTGCTTTTCCTCATCTGCTGATCCTTTCGTTTCAATGATCTACATTACATTAAGTTGTTATAAACCCTTAATTAACTACAGTACAGTACTTTGCAATAAACACTCAATTAGCTACATTACAAGACATTAGAATTAACCCTCAATTATCCACAGTACAGTATGTAAGAATAAACCCTCAATTATCTATAGCACAGTACATTGTAATTAACCCTCAATTATCCACAGTACAGTATGTAAGAATAAACCCTCAATTATCTATAGCACAGTACATTGGAATTATCCCTCAATTATCCACAGTACAGTATGTAAGAATAAACGCCCTCAATTATATCTGTACAGTATGTAAGAATAAACCCTCAATTATCCACAGTACAGTATGTAAGAATAAACCCTCAATTATCTATATCAGAGTACATTAGAATGAAACCTCAATTATCTACAGTACAGTTCGTTAGAAAACCCCTCAATTATCTACAGTACAGTACATTGGAATAAACCCTCAATTATCTACAGCACAGTACGTTGTCATCTACAGCACAGTACGTTGTCATCTACAGCACAGTACGTTGTCATCTACAGCACAGTACGTTGTCATCTACAGTACAGTACGTTGTTATCTACAGTACAGTACGTTGTCATCTACAGCACAGTACGTTGTCATCTACAGTACAGTACGTTGTCATCTACAGCACAGTACGTTGTCATCTACTGTACAGTACGTTGTCATCTACAGCACAGTACGTTGTCATCTACAGTACATTACGTTGTCATCTACAGTACAATACGTTGTCATCTACAGCACAGTACGTTGTCATCTACAGTACAGTACGTTGTCATCTACAGCACAGTACGTTGTCATCTACAGCACAGTACGTTGTCATCTACAGCACAGTACGTTGTCATCTACAGTACATTACGTTGTCATCTACAGTACAGTACGTTGTCATCTACAGCACAGTACGTTGTCATCTACAGCACAGTACATTGTCATCTACAGTACAGTACGTTGTCATCTACAGTACAGTACGTTGTCATCTACAGTACAGTACGTTGTCATCTACAGCACAGTACGTTGTCATCTACAGCACAGTACGTTGTCATCTACAGTACAGTACGTTGTCATCTACAGCACAGTACGTTGTCATCTACAGCACAGTACGTTGTCATCTACAGTACAGTACGTTGTCATCTACAGTACAATACGTTGTCATCTACAGCACAGTACGTTGTCATCTACAGCACAGTACGTTGTCATCTACAGTACAGTACGTTGTCATCTACAGTACAATACGTTGTCATCTACAGCACAGTACGTTGTCATCTACAGTACAATACGTTGTCATCTACAGCACAGTACGTTGTCATCTACTGTACAGTACGTTGTCATCTACAGTACAGTACGTTGTCATCTACAGTACAGTACGTTGTCATCTACTGTACAGTACGTTGTCATCTACAGTACATTACGTTGTCATCTACTGTACAGTACGTTGTCATCTACAGTACATTACGTTGTCATCTACAGCACAGTACGTTGTCATCTACAGTACAGTACGTTGTCATCTACAGCACAGTACGTTGTCATCTACAGTACAGTACGTTGTCATCTACTGTACAGTACGTTGTCATCTACAGTACAATACGTTGTCATCTACAGCACAGTACGTTGTCATCTACAGTACAATACGTTGTCATCTACAGCACAGTACGTTGTCATCTACAGCACAGTACGTTGTCATCTACAGTACAGTACAGTACGTTGTCATCTACAGTACAGTACGTTGTCATCTACAGTACATTACGTTGTCATCTACAGCACAGTACGTTGTCATCTACAGTACGTTGTCATCTACAGTACGTCATCTACAGTACATACGTTGTCACTACGTTGTCATCACAGTACGTTGTCATCTACAGTACAGTACGTTGTCATCTACTGTACAGTACGTTGTCATCTACAGTACAATACGTTGTCATCTACAGCACAGTACGTTGTCATCTACAGTACAGTACGTTGTCATCTACAGCACAGTACGTTGTCATCTACAGTACAGTACGTTGTCATCTACAGTACAGTACGTTGTCATCTACAGTACAGTACGTTGTCATCTACAGTACAGTACGTTGTCATCTACAGTACAGTACGTTGTCATCTACAGTACAGTACGTTGTCATCTACAGTACAATACGTTGTCATCTACGTACGTTGTCATCTACAGTACAATACGTTGTCATCTACAGCACAGTACATTGTCATCTACAGTACAGTACGTTGTCATCTACAGCACAGTACGTTGTCATCTACAGCACAGTACATTGTCATCTACAGTACAGTACGTTGTCATCTACAGCACAGTACGTTGTCATCTACAGCACAGTACGTTGTCATCTACAGTACAGTACGTTGTTATCTACAGCACAGTACGTTGTCATCTACAGTACAGTACGTTGTCATCTACAGCACAGTACGTTGTCATCTACAGTACAGTACGTTGTTATCTACAATACTCAAGTAACACATCGAGTACAGAAATTAACACATCGAGTACAGAAATAAATTGACGAGAGCGAGGTTTCCTAATCCGTATCTCAGGGACCTTCAAGGTTACACATTTTTGTTGTTGTACTAGCATACCTGACTCAACTAGTCAAGGGCTTGAAAATGATTGACTAGTTGAATAAGGTGTGCTACTGCTGAGCTGTAACAAATCATTTAACCCTAGTGATCCCAGAGGAACATATTGGGAAATACTGGACCAGAGAAAACAGAATAAAATACAAAACTGTTTGTACAATTCCTGAGGTGACCTGAGCAGACTAGCAGTGGAACCAATATGAAATGTAAAGGGTAAAAGGTCAAATGGAGGTTACTCTACTGCAGGAGGCAGCATGTAAGTCAGCACCTCATTTCCCACAGTGCTCTCTGAGCACTAGCAGCAATGCCCCCTGGGAGCTATAGTACAAGCTATGGGTGACGGGTCACATAGTAATTTCCAACCTCATGGATGGGTACACACACACCGACACACGCACTCCCATACACTCAATGACATATACACACAAACGCACACACACACACACAAACACGCTGATGTAAGCAAACAAACAGCCTATCACAGAGAAAGATACGCTCAATGAAAGAAATCAAGCATGAACGTAAACAACCAGCAAAGAACAACAACATGTCTCTGCAAGCTTGTCCACCAGCTTCAAACAGCTGAAAATACAATATTTTTATTTATTGAAATAATATTTCTTAGTGATTTAGGTTCTCTACAATATACATTTCTGGTTTTGTTACATAACCTGCAATTAGGTGAACAATGTAGAATTATAGCAACCAGGTGATGGCAGAGCAATACCTAACTTTTGGCGGCAGGTAGCCTAGAGGTTAAGAGCATTCGGCCAGTAACCAAAAGGTTGCTGCTTCGAATCCCAGAGGTGAAGTATCTGTTGATGTGCCCAGGAGCAAGGCAATAAACCCCAATTTCTCTTGATAAGAGGGTAGGCAACAACATCTCCTCCCCGCTGATCCTCAACACTGGGGCCCCACAAGGGTGCGTTCTGAGCCCTCTCCTGTACTCCCTGTTCACCCACGACTGCGTGGCCACGCACGCCTCCAACTCAATCATCAAGTTTGCGGACGACACAACAGTGGTAGGCTTGATTACCAACAACGACGAGACGGCCTACAGGGAGGAGGTGAGGGCCCTCGGAGTGTGGTGTCAGGAAAATAACCTCACACTCAACGTCAACAAAACTAAGGAGATGATTGTGGACTTCAGGAAACAGCAGAGGGAACACCTCCCTATCCACATCGATGGAACAGTAGTGGAGAGGGTAGCAAGTTGTAAGTTCCTCGGCATACACATCACAGACAAACTGAATTGGTCCACTCACACAGACAGCATCGTGAAGAAGGCGCAGCAGCACAACGCATCACCGGGGGCAAACTACCTGCCCTCCAGGACACCTACACCACCCGATGTTACAGGAAGGTCATAAAGATCATCAAGGACAACAACCACCCGAGCCACTGCCTGTTCACCCCACTATCATCCAGAAGGCGAGGTCAGTACAGGTGCATCAAAGCTGGGACCGAGAGACTGAAAAACAGCTTCTATCTCAAGGCCATCAGACTGTTAAACAGCCACCACTAACATTGAGTGGCTGCTGCCAACACACTGACACTGACTCAACTCCAGCCACTTTAATAATGGGAATTGATGGGAAATTATGTAAATATATCACTATCCACTTTAAACAATGCTACCTTATATAATGTTACTTACCCTACATTATTAATCTCATATGCATACGTATATACTGTACTCTATATCATCGGCTGCATCCTTATGTAATACATGTATCACTAGCCACTTTAACTATGCCACTTTGTTTACATACCCATCTCATATGTATATACTGTACTCGACACCATCTACTGTATCTTGCCTATGCTGCTCTGTACCATCACTCATTCATATATCCTTATGTACATATTCTTTATCCCCTTACACTGTGTATAAGACAGTAGTTTTGGAATTGTTAGTTAGATTACTTGTTGGTTATTACTGCATTGTCGGAACTAGAAGCACAAGCATTTCGCTACACTCGCATTAACATCTGCTAACCATGTGTATGTGACAAATAAAATTTGATTTGATTTGATAAGCGTTTCTACTAAATTACTCAAATGTAAATGTTGAATGCTTGCCTCAGTTGCTGTTGTTAGTTGGTTGGCTCGTAAGGAGATTACCGTGACACTGATCAAAGAGAGGGAGGGTGCAACCAACAAGAGACAGACTTTGGTTGACAAATAGAAAAGCTGCAACATCAGAATGCAATTTTTTGGGGGAAATATTGTGAAACACAAAAATTCCTCTATTACTGCCGATATATTAAGGGCACTTTCAGCAAAAATATTGCATGATGCTCCTTTATCATGATTACCAATTAGTTTAGCTATTTACATTACAAGTTTAAAAAAACATTGCATTGAGTTTGCGGAGGCTTAGCCTACTACAAACACATTGTTGACATGGCATTATAAAATTCCCTGACTACCAAATCAACTGACACTACCACATGCACAAAGCAAGGTTAGTCAAACCAATAATACAGTGTGTGTACTGTGTTTAGCAGTGTTTAATGAAACAGCTACTGGAGGAGAAGACTGGCTAGCACACACAGCCTGCAGACACACCACAGGAAATGTAGCAGAACTAATCATCTTCAGAAGAAGACCAGTGTATAGGGAATGAATGGGCAGATTAAGTCAAAGCAGTCAGCATAGCCAATGTGAACACAATAGAGGAAAAAATGGCCTAGCTAGCTAGGCTACAAGCAGGCAGGCAGGCAGGCAGGCAGGCAGGCAGGCAGGCAGGCAGGCAGACTGTAACACAGACGCAAACACCACTGATTGGAATGGAAGTGAAGCAAAAAGCCCTAAAACACATACTTCCTATTGCAAATTAGAATGGGAATGACAAAACAGGAGAGCTATTTTCTCAAAACCTGACCTGAGGCTAGAGAGATACCTGTTGCTTCTATTGGATAACAAAACCCTGATGCACACAGGCATGCACGCAAACACACACCCCTCACCTCTTTTAATAAGAGCAGCTTGTTTGGCAGTGTAAAGCCATGCTAATGTTATTACCGCACAGCAAGGGCCACATTATACAGGGTGGAGTTATTAAACACACACACACACACACACACACACACACACACACACACACACACACACACACACACACACACACACACACACACACACACACACACACACACACACACACACACACACACACGCAGGGTGGCAGGTAGTCTAGTGGTTAAGAGTGCCGTGCCAGTAACCGAAAGGTTTCTGGTTTGAATCCTCGAGCAGACTAGGTGCAAATTCTGTCTATGTGCCATTGATCAAGGCACCTAATCCAAATTGCGCTTGTAAATGGTTCTGATTAAGAGCATCTACCAAATGTAAATATACATCTGATGCTTTCAGTACCATGTATTTCTGAGTATTGCTGAACAATATTAATCCAAAGGTTAATTCAGTTGACTGTATCAGATGTGCTCTGAAATGCTTCAGTGTTGTCTGTCATGTCAATGTCAGGCGTGCTCAATAAAGCCAAGACACAGACTCTCACACCTCCTCCCGTTCCCTCTCTCCGGCGCTCGACATCGCTGGTCTACGAACCACCGGTTCAGGCAACCCACATTACACACATCTGGCAACCCACATTACACACATCTGGCAACCATCATTACGCACACCTCCTCCCAATTGTTATGCACACCTGGACTTCATCATTACCATGATTACTTCTCCTTCATTTAGCTCCCGAGTGGGAGGGTGGTCTAAGGCACTGTATCTCAGTGCAAGAAGCATCACTACAGTCCCTGGTTCGAATCCAGGCTGTATCACATGATACCGTGATTGGGAGTCCCACAGGACGGTGCACGTCGTCCGGGTTTGGCAGGGGTAGGCTGCCATTGTAAATAAGAATTTGTTCTTTACTGACTTACCTAGTTAAATAAAAATACACATGTAAAAGCTCTTAGTAGTTTCAGTTTTGTTCCCGGTCAGTACAATACTCCTGTTTGGTTTATCTGCTTATTCTCATTATTAAACTCAACTTCTGCACCTGCTTCCTGACATCTAGTGTATACGTTACAGACTGAACATGACCCTGCTATATACTCTAATACAAAGTGTATGGGTACAATAGAGACGTTCAACCATCTAACTGTCTGTCTCCGTGCCTGAACTGGCTCACTGTACCACAGAGATCAATAGACGTGGGCCTTTACACTGACAAGATCAGATAAAACCACAGTGAGATCCAGTCACAAGGAGAAAGGGAGGGAGAGAGAGGGAAAGACACAGAGAGAGAAGGGGTGAGGAGGGGTGAGGGAAATGAGACTAGAAGGGAGTGAACAGAAAAGAAGATACAGGAAGTGACAGTATGAAGACTGTACTCAACATATAACTGAACACACACACACTATAATTTACATATGACTGAAAACTCACACACACTGTAAACATACACACACTATAATCTACATATAACTGAACACACACACACACTATAATCTACATATGACTGAACACACACACACTATAATCTACATATGACTGAACACACACACACTATATTCTACATATGACTGACAACTCACACACACTGTAAACATACACACACTATAATCTACATATAACTGAACACACACACACTATAATCTACATATGACTGAACACACACACACTATAATCTACATATGACTGAACACACACACACACTATATTCTACATGTAACTGAACACACACACACCCTAATCTACATATAACTGAACACA